>NC_058133.1:393414654-393473168 GCF_016433145.1 Gracilinanus agilis | reverse complement strand
ATATATATATATATATATATATATATATGTATATATGCATATATATGTGTGTGTGTGTGTTTGTGTGTGGTGACATATATATAAAATATATCATTCCAGAAGCTACTAGATATCTAAAAATCATTTCTGAAGACCCCTTAAGATCAATTGAGATATTTAGCACATTAAATTCTTCAAAGTTTGTATACAATTGTAACCAGTTTTGATGGAGTCCATCCATCATCATTTATGTGACATTTAACAAAGGCAAAATGAAAGAAAAGGCTAATGAAGTAATATGTGACCTTGATGGATCAGGTGACAAATGCAGCATACATAAGGAGTTATGGGCTTTGCCACTTAAAAAGGGTTTTTTGTAAGGTGTTCATGGGCTTTCACAATGATATGTTTTTCTGTACAGTTATAAGGGAAAGGTACAAATAATGTAACAGAATATGTCTAATAGGAAAAAAACATGGTAGCTTAAAATGATTCAGTATAAAAGAAATATATAGATTCGATTAATATATATAAACTTAAAAGAAAAATTAAACCTTAAAGCAATCATCAAATACAATAAGCAATGATAGGGTACAGGCAGTGAATTCAGAAGTCCTTTTCTCCAATTCTAATAGACTTCTTCACTATTTGGAGGGGAAGCAAAACTCAAAAGGTTATCATCAAAAAAACAATAAAAAAGATCTCATTAAAGGTTCCTTCCCCTCTCCAGTGTTTATCATCCATTTGCATTTCTTTTATCACAGCTCTGAAGTTCATCATACAAGCAATGAGCAGAATCTCCACTCTGCATGTTGAGAGTATTTAAGACCTTCAAAACTTTGTCAAAATATTTCAGTTTGATCTGCAATTCAAGCAGCCTAGTCTGTTGCTGCATATTCTTGAGAAGCAAATGAAATAGGAAATATGTAGTATAAATACAAACTGCCAGTAAAAAAATCAAGCAGAACCAATATGTGCCCATTTGCTCTATTCCTCCAGTTTATTATTCCTTTAAGAACAATAGTATTCCATCACCAGCATATACAGAAAAACTATAACAAAGTTATAATGTTATTCATTTGGAATAACAAAAGATCAAGAATATCAAGGGAAAAAATGAAAAAAAGCATGAAGGAAGGGGGCCTAGCAGTACCAGATATTAAACTATACTATAAAGCAGCAGTCATCAAAACAATATGTTACTGGCTAAGAGACAGAAGGGAGGATCAGTGGAATAAACTTGGGGTAAATGACATCAGCAAGACAGTGTATGATAAACCCAAAGAGCCCAACTTCTGGTACATGAATCCACTATTTGACAAAAACTACTGGGAAATTTGGAAAACAATATGGGAGAGATTAGGTTTAGATCAACATCTCACCCCTACACCAAGATAAATTCAGAATGGGTGAATGTCTTGAATATAAAGAGGGAAACTATAAATAAGTTAAGTGAACACAGAATAGCATACTTGTCAAATCTCTGAGAAAGGAAAGATTTTAAAACCAAGCAAGAGTTAGAGAAAATTACAAAATGTAAATTAAATGGTTTTGATTATATTAAACTAAAAAGCTTTTGCACAAATAAAAACAGTGTAGCCAAAATCAGAAGGGAAACAACAAATTGGGAAAAGATCTTTATAACAAAAAACTATGACATGGGTCTAATTACTCAAATATACAAGGAGTTAAATCAATTGTATAAAAAATCAAGCCATTCCCCAATTGATAAATGGGCAAGAGACATGAATAGGCAATTTTCAGGTAAAGAAATCAAAAGTATCAATAAGCACATGAGAAAGTGTTCTAAATCTCTAATAATTAGAGAAATGCAAATCATAACAACTCTGAGGTATCACCTCACACCTAGCAGATTGGCTAAAATGAAAGAAGGGGAGAGTAATGAATGCTGGAAGGGATATGGCAAAATTAGGACATTGATGCATTGCTGGTGGAGTTGTGAACTGATCCAACCATTCTGGCTGGCAATTTGGAACTATCCTCAAAGGGGTATAAAAGAATGCCTGCCCTTTGATCCAGCCATACCATTGTTGGGTTTGTACCCCAAAGAGATCATAGATAAACAGACTTGTACGAAAATATTTATAGCTGCGCTTTTTGTGGTGGCAAAAAACTGGAAAAGGAGTGTATGTCCTTCATTTGGGGAATATGTCTTCAATATTAGAGCTTTATCACAAAAATTTGTTGAAAAGTTTTTTTTTTCCAGTTAATGATTAGTCATTTAAATTTAACTGTGATTCCATTTACACAAAAACATAAAAATTTCCATTCTAAATTCTGTGATGTTAACTTCCTTGTTTGGTGATACACTCTCCTCTAAACCTCAGGAACACTGAATTCCTTTTCCTCTTATTGATAATACAACCAGGTCATACGTCAACCTGAAGTTTGCCTTGATATATGGTATGAAATAGTGGTATGAATCAATTTTTGCCAGACTATTTTTAAATTTTCCTATAAGTTTTTGTGTCACACACTGAATCCTTATACCAGTATTTTGAGTTTTTGGAATTATTGAACATTATGCCTGTGTTCGTCAGAGACACTGGCCTATTTATTTCCTTGGTTGATTTCTTACTCCCTCGTTTCAGAATCAAGGCCATATTTTAAAAACAGAAACAATTTGGGAGATTCTCTTCTTTTCCTATTTTTGAAAAAGACTTTAAATATTGCATTTGTTTTTTAGAATTCATTTGAAAATTTTTTTCTTCAAGAAGTTCATTTATGACTTGTTCAGTTTATTTTTATGATATTGGATAATCAAAGGCCTCTATTTCTTCTTCTATTAATCTTATTGTTTTATGTTTTTGTAGATATTTATCTTTTTCATTCAAATTATCGCATTTTGTTGGCATAAAATTAAGTATAAGTAGTGTCTTAATCTCATTTACATAAGATACTCCTCATTATTGGAGTATTATTTTGTGTCAAAGAGATGGAGCAGTACTGTTGAGTACAGCAGTGGAGAGATTCTTCCAGTGCCTTCTAACTTTAAGAGAGGAGAAAACATGGTACTACACGCTCTTCAAAGACATGTCTGATGGGAGGTAAAGAATCTGGGAAAAAGATCTAAGGTCCTTTAAATTCTTTCTCCAAATACTTCCTCTAAAAGCTTTCTCTAAATACTTTCTCCAAGTTGCATGTTCTTCAAAGACTTTAGGTGGCTCAGGGTAGCAAGCTACTGATTTTCAGGCATTGTCAGATAAATGATCTGGTCTGATTGCCTTCTAGTTCTGAGTTTTGAAGACTTCTGACCCAGTTCTGGGATAGGCCTGCACACCTGTATGCTCCAAGTGTTTTTGACTCTTCCCTGGTCTAAACTCTGTCTTGGGGTATATAGCCAAAGGCTAAATATTTCCCTAGTTCTCCCCTGGTCACCTATGAAATGCTTCTGTGGACTACTTTCCTGGCCTGGGATTTCTGGGTGGACCATTCTATAGTCTCCAGCCAATAGAAATGCACTTCATTTCTCCACTTCAACTTTTGTCTGCATGCTAGAAGCTTCTTTGTGCTATGCTACCTAGCTGGTTTTTGTTTTTATTGACTGGGCTTTACTAGTGATAATAATCCAGCTCTGTCTTTTCAGATCGAATTCACCTTTTTTCCCCTACCTGTCCAGTCTCCCTCCAACTCCCTTCAACATTCTATGTTCCAGTTTCACTCAATCAGGAAATTAATCAAGCCTTATTAAGCGTTTAGTATGTTCTAGGTATTGTGCTACAATCTATATATAAGTAGAAAGGATGAAACATTCCTACTAGCAGTGACCTTACATTCTAATGGGAAACAAAAATTATATATATGAAGTACATATGCAGTATAAGTATAAAGATAATAACTACAAACATATATAAAGTAAAGACAAGGTATTTTGGAAGGGAAGAAACTAACAGCTGAGATTAGGAAAGGCTTCATGAAGAGAATGGTGCCTGAGATGTATCTTAGATGGATGATGGTAAGGATAGAATCACTGGGGATAGAAATGGCGAACCACTTCAGTATCTTTGTCAAATCTCATGGACAATATTGACAAAGTATCATCCATGAGGTCATGAATATTTGGACAAGACTGAATGACAAATAAACAAGCAAGGATGGAATGCATGTTAGGAAGGAGCAGACAGCCAGTACTAAGGCAAGGGAATAGGAAGTGGAATAACAGAAAGTCAGTTTGGTAGGGGGAGTAATGTCCAGTAAGGCTCAAAAAATAGTGTGGACAAGTTGTGTAGGGTCAGAAAAATTAGAAATTATCTTGAAGGCAATAGGAAGCTAATAGAGTTAAGTAGAGGAGTGCCATGGTTAAATCTAAGCTTAAGGAAAATTACTTTGGCATCTGTGTGGAGGATGTGTTGGAGTGAGGTGAAACTTGAAATGGTGAGACCAATTAGGAGGTTGTTGGAATCATACAGGTGAGAGGTAATAAATGTTGGAATCATACAGGTGAGAGCTTGGAAAAAAGTGTTAACTATCAGTGGAGAGAAGAGATTGAATATGAGAGGTTGGTGAGAGTAAAAAGAGCAAAATTTGGCAATTATTGCATTGTGGTGTGAGGGAAGGTGAAGTAATGCTAGGATTCTGAACCTGAGACATTGGAAAAAATATGGTACCTTCAACAGAAATTGGGAAGTTTGGAAGAGGGGAGGGTTTAGGTGAAGGGTTCTTAGCCTTTTTTCTTTCATAGACCTCTAAAAGTTTAGTGAGATTTACAAACTCCTCTTTTTACCTGCCTGATTGGTTCTTCTTGTCTTCTTTTGCTGGATCTTCATCCAAATCATTCCTATTAATTATTGTGTGTCCTGCAAGGTTTTGTTTCTCCCTCCAAACTTCCCCCATTTCTGTGCTTTCCTGTTACTACTGAGGATACCATCATTCTCCTGTTCACTTAGGCTCTCAACTTAGGTTTCATCCTCAACTTTTTGCCTTTTTTGTACCCCACTGGTTGGTATAGTGCCAGAAGCATGATTGTTAACATCTCATAATGATGTTTTTAAAAGCATAAAATACATGGAATTACAGAGAAACCAATTAAATTGAAATAGTTACCAAAATATTTTTAAAAACAAGAAGTTAAGAATTCGTAGTTTAGAGGGGAAAAAATCGGTTCCCTTTTAAATCTATCTAGTTCCAAGAGGTTTCCCAAATGCCCACTTTGAAATATCCAAAAGACAACTTAATGATGCAGGATAAAGGGGAGAGATAAGGGCTAGACAGCTAGATCTACAAGTTATCTGAATTGAGCCAATAATTAAATTCAAAGGAAATGATGAGGTTATCAAGAGTATTGAGAGCATCAGTAGAGTTCAATGGCTGCTCCACATATTCAAAATTCCCTCCCCTGCCTTTTAACTGTTTCCAATTATATGAATATCCATCAACTTCACCTAGTTCTCTCAGAATCCTTAAATTTCTCTAGCTCGGTTTTAGTGCTATCTTCTGAGAAGCCTTTCTGGATTCCTTCCCCGCGAGTTATTTACAAGCCTCCCAACAAAAAATTACTTCGAATTTATCTTGCAAGTACATTATACCCTAAAGGGTAGAAAGACCCTTGATGGCGGGCTGCACCAAATCCTTGACAAATTCTTTAAGAAATGAACGACCTTTCCAAATCAACTAGTAATAGCAGGAAAGGAGTTAAGATTTAGGCTAGATGTAACAAATTAATTTTATATTAAAGCAGGAGTTCTTGACTTCTCTGTGAACTTAAAAATGTTTTTTGAAAACTTTACTCCACTTATAGTTGGTTTGTCTTTTATTTTATGCATTAAAAACAGGATTCTGAGAAGGACGATACCAGGCTGTCCAAGGGGTCAGACAAATAAAAGGTTAAATTTAGAGCCAGATTAGGTAAGTAAATAAAGTGGAGTCACTCCCGAAATAAGACGTTTGCCCGCAGTCTCCGCAGGCCAAAGTATCCCAGGCTTTCTTCAGTTTAAAGGGCGGGTGCGTACAGGCCGGAAGACCAATCCGGACCTCTCTGAGGCGCCCAAGGGCTCAAATAAGCCCTTTACTCAGGGGCTGACGAGGCTACCATTGGCTGGAGTTCCAGTGGAAACTGGAGGCTCCCCCCCTTGGTTGCTAACGGCAACGGAGGCGTCGGCTGCAACTGACGTAAGCGCCTCGATCCGCAAAGGTCCAGACCAAGCTCCCGCGGTCTGGCCTCCCTCCTCCTCCCCGCCCCCATCCTTTTTTTCCCCACCCCCCCTCATCCTTTAGTCGCCGGTTAGGGAAGGGGCGGGGCTCATTCTTCCTAGGCCAGCCCGCGATAAGTGCTAGTGATTCTCCCATCAATTCGTTCGGTCTGTCAGCCTCCGTTGATTTAAGGGAAAGGATCGAAGCCGCTGCTCTCCCTGGGTTGCGCATCACCTCCGGGTGAGTCGGAAGCCCTCTGGGTTATCATTCGCCGACTTTTCCGGCCTGCAAGCCACAAGGGTTAGCGTGTTTCTCGGGGACGCGCGCGCTTACGTACGTGCGTGTGTGTTCCAGCATCACGCGGGCGGCGCGTCCTAGTTGTTTTTCCGCCACTTTGAGCCCCCGGGGGTGGGTGTGTCTTTACAAGTTAACTGCCTAAGGCCTGCTATGATTACCGCCACTATTCTTGTCAATGTCAATGTGAGGCCCCTGGTGCCCCTGTTACACTTTGAGGAGCAATGGTTGCTTACTTTAACAAGCCCTGGCAAACAGAATCACCCAGGGTCTGCAATTCAGAAGGATCTCAGAGGCCACCTAACTTATCCAACACATAGTAAAAAAATGTCCTTTTGGAACTTTATCAACATTTGGTCATGCACCAGGGTGATAGTAGAAAAGAGAAAGGCATCTTGGAGAAATATTGCAAGGGTGAAATTGACAGGCCTTGTCAAAAACTGAATATCTGGTTGAGAGATAGAGAAGAGCCAGGAATGACACCTAGTGTGAGCCTTTGACAATTGTCTTCTTCAATTTGCAAGTTGTCTTTTCTGATAAAAGAGCCCAGCATATTGTATTGTTCTTTAAGTCGAATTTTGTTACTGTTTTTTCTGACTCCTTACAAAATAATTTTTTATAATAAATAAGTTTAGGCAAAATTCCCATTTTTATTATATTGGGTTGGCCTATCCATGAGCAGTTGATATTTCCTCCATGGTTTAGATCTGTATTTGTGTGAGAAGTGTTTTGTAATTTTTGTGTTCATATAATTCCTAGGTTTGTCTTGGCAAAGTAGGCTCCCAAGTATTTAATGTTGTCTTCAGCTATTTTAGAGAAGGTATTTTCAGACAGGTAGAATAACCAGAATAGAACAATATCACAGAAAACTAAAGAGTATCAATGATAAGAGGGTGATTGACAGTGTCAAAGGTTTTAGATAATTCAAGCATGGTGAGCTGAAGCATACTACATTCTGCTGTAACCCCTTATTTTATCTATGTGCTTGTCTCTATGATTCAGGTGTATTTCTTAAAAGCAGCATATTGTTGGATTCTACTTTAAGGTCCAGTCTGCTATCTGCTTCCCTTTTATGGGTGAGTTCATCCCATTCACATTCACAGTTATGACTGCATTTTCCTACTCTCTATTTTCTTCTGTTTCTTCTCTTTCTCTTTTTTTCTGCTCCTTCTCTAAAGTCTGTTTTGCTTCTATCTACTCTTCCTTTCATCTGCCCTCCCTCTTATCACCCCTCCCCCTTCTCCATATCCCCTTTTTTTCTACTTTCCTATTAAGATATATTTGTATTACCAATTGAATATATATGGGTTTTCCCTCCTTGAATCAATTTAGATTTGACAAATAAGAGCTTATTGAGAGCAGTTTGAGTTGAATGATGCAAAAGCTAGACTAGAAAATTAAAAGAGAGAAAAAGAAATAGCAGCAGGAATTGTAGATGACTTCTTTAAGTTTAGCTGCAGTAGGAAGGCAAGATATGGGATGATAGCTATTAGTGATTGTTAGATGCATAAAGTGATTTTTTTTTGAAGAATGGGGGACACTTGAACATATTTGTAGACAAGCAGCCAGGAGCCAGGAAACAGGGAGAGATTAAAGGTCAGTAAGCAAAAAAGGGGGGCAGTTTTTGCTGTTCAAGACAGGCTGAAATGGGATCACATGTACATACATGTAGAGGGGTTTACCTTGGCTGAGAGAAGGGCCACTTCTTATGAAATGGGGAAAAGATTTTTTTTTTAAAACATGGATATTTTTTACAGTATTGGGTGTATTTTAATTCAGAACTACTTTGCCTTTTGAGTTCTTGTATCTTATTCACAACAGTTTGCTTGTATTCTTACTGCTGCTAGACTTCTTCAATAACAACCTCTTCAGGGTTGTTTTTATGTCTCTCAAGTGGTCCCTTGCTATCCAGTTTTGCTATGCCCCTTATTTGAATATAACCTGACTTTTTTTTTTCATTTTTTATTTAATTAATTTAGAATATTTTCCCATGGTTACATGATTCATGTTCTTTCCTTCCCCCCTCCCAGAGCCAACAAGCAGTTACACTGGATTTTATCATTGTCCAAAACCTATTTCCATATTATTAATATTTGCAATAGAATGATCTTTTAACGCCAAAACCCCAATCGTATCCCCATTGAACCACGTGATTGATCATATGTTTTCTTCTGTGTTTCTACTCCCACAGTTCTTTCTCTGGACAGTGTTCTTTCTCATAAGACCCTCAGAATTGTCCTGTATCATTGCATTGCTGCTAGTAGAGAAGTCCATTACATTCAATTGTACCACAGTGTATATCAGTCTCTGTGTACAACATTCTCCTGGTTCTTCTCCTTTCACCCTGCATCAGTTCCTGGAGGTTGTTCCAGTTCACATGGAATTCCTCCAGTTTATTATTCCTTTGAGCTCAGTAGTCTTCCATCACCAACATTTACCACAATCTGTTCAGCCATTCCCCACTTGAAGGACATCCCTTCATTTTCCAATTTTTTGCAACTACAAAGAGCACAGTTATGAATATTTTTGTACACACATTTTTTCCTATGATCTCTTTGGGGTACAAACTCAGCAGTTATATAACCTAACTTTTAAAAAGTATGTCTGGAATAAAGAATAAACAGACTAACAATGGTGATCCAGAACACTCCTGTTATATGACTTTTCATAAATGAATTTTGTTAGCATTTTTTGAAGCATCCTGTTTAATCTTCCATATCCCAGTCTCTCTTTTCCCTAATCTCTTCTCTACACAACTACCAAAATAATCCGAATGAGACACAGGTCTACACATATCCTACACTTGCCTCGCTTAGAAACCTACAATGACATCCCTGTTGCCCCTAAAATAATGTTTAAATTCCTGAAAGGACAACTTCAACTCCTATCTGCCTTGTCCACCTTATTCCATACTGCTCCATTTAATAAACTCTTATCTTCCAGCCAAGCTGGACCACAAGCTAGTCTCCATCTCTCACTTCCTTGCTTTTCCACAAACTGAGCCCCATGCCCTCCTTTTCTCTGCTACTCACAGATGTGATCTTTCTTCAAGACTCATTTATTAGTGTTCTGTCCCACCTCAATTTTTGCTCCTAGTAAAAGGCAGCATTAATAGTGAATAGAGACTTGGCTTTCTTGCCAGGAGAACCTGGGTTTGAGTCCTATCTCAAACATATTCTGGCTGTTTCCCTGGACAAATCACTTAATTTATCAGTATTCTAGGCATCTCTCTGAGACCATAAATTACAGAAGAGGTGCCAGCCTGCATTGATAGAGGGAGTTTTCTCACCTGGGAATTTCCTACACCAGTGAAGTCCTGGATCCAGCCATATTCTGTTACTATTCTTATTTATATACCAAGTAATAACCCATAAGCATTTTCACATTTGCTGGTCATCACCACAACCCTATTCAAATAGCTTCTATATAAAGCTTTGTAGAGGAAAAGAGTAAGATTGAGAGAGGTTAAGGTACTTGCTTAGGGTCACACAGCTAGCCCATGACAGAGGCAGAATTCAAATTAAAGTCCAGTGCTTCATCCACTGCACCAAACTGCCTCCTATATGTTGTTTGCTACCCAGTAGAATGGTAGTCAGCCATTTATTAAGGGCGTACAGTGTGACCAATATTCTGTTTAACTTTTGTGGCAGGCATTAAACACAGCATCTTGCAAAACAGATTTTAATGAGTCATTGTTGAATTGAATTTTCTTATATTGAATTGCTTTGCATCAGAGGTTGTTATTATTTCCTTGTTACTTCTTGACTTTATACTGGATAGTTGAAGTAACTGGATAAGTGACTTCAAATCTTGATCACTGTGATGTTGTATTTAAAATATTTATTTGTTTGTTTATCAAGCTACTTTCTGAACTTCCTGTTTTTTACTTTTAAACAACTCTTTTATTCTGAAATACTTTCAAGAATCATTTTAATGGGAGGTATAGTGGTATTCAAATGCGTTATTTGTGAAAATGTTATGTAACAAATTAGGAATTAATGTATTACCATTTTCATAATAGAATTATGGGAAAATTAATAGTGACTTTTCTCTATTGAACTCATAGGCTTACTAATTAAATAATTATTGAATAACATGAATCTTTTGAAAGCACATAATTTACTCTCAGAAAACTGCTTATTATTACTTTTCAAGATGTGTGGATTTTTACACCTAAATATTTTATTTCAATCTAAACCAATTATTCCAGTTAATTATAATCTTTAATCATAGTCATACCTTATAATGGGTTATGTTAGTGACCTTTATTGTATTCTGGAGCTCCAGACTGATTTTGACTTATTCTAGTGAGGTGCTCATAATTATGTTTTTGTATGTACATTTTAACTTTTCTGTATGCTTCTTGTTCTTGTTTTGTTTGTACAGACTACTGACTAATTAAAACATTCTACAGTGGCACTTGACATTTTCCACAAAGACTGAAAATGCCAACAGGTAAAACTTTTTTTTGGAATGTTTGACTAAAAATTAATTTCTATTCATTTCTTTTCACATTCATAATCTTTTTAGGGAACACATAAAATAGAGCAGACTTACTTCATGAAAACATTTTGATTAACACAATATTTAATCTCATTTTTATGTGGAATAAAATTACAGAAAGGGAAAATATTGCTTTTTATAATCTGTCACTTGCATTATTTTGAAATTTTCAAAATGCAGTTTAGATAAAAAAATCTGATTATTTTGTGTCTTGAGTACAATGAGCACTAAGCAGATACAAGTAAGTAACTGGACCTTTCTGGGTTCACTTGCTATTCTGTTTGTTTGATTCACTTCAAGTAGATTAAATTCAACCACAGATATTTATTAAAAACTCTCATTGTGTGAGAGGTGCTTGCTAGATGTTAGTGACATTTCTCTTTGGATAAGTTTATAAGTTGGTGATATCATTAGTCCACTCCAACTTATCCTACTCTTTCTATTCTATGTGATTCTCATCCGTGTCCTTCCAATAAATCCTCTTTAGAGTATCTGGCCAGCCTTTCAGTTTTTCTAATATTGCATCGATACCAGTATCAAAATTGGAAAGTAGCTGCACATGACTGGCCTGCTTCCTTTTCTGGTCATATGTGTCAGTGGTTGCTATGTTATATACCATTTTTCATACACAAGCCATTTTTGATAATATACTTGAGATTACTTATAATGCAAAAGCCTTTCCTTTGTCTTTCGGATCAAGGCAGTTTTAATTCTTTAGTGATTGTGTTGTTTCATTACTCTCAGCCATATAGCATTTTTAGGAGAAAATTGGTTTTAAAAAGATGGGTTTTAATGTCAGGGAGCAATTTAGGATAATGAAAAAGTCTGCGCAATTTCCCATATGTGACCTAGCCTACTAACTTTGTCTTACTCAGTTCTGGGCTGAGCTTTTTTTCCATTTGTAGGACTTGACCAAACTATAAACTGGGCAATAAGCATTCTTTTCCACTTGGTTTCTCCTGCATGGGTTTCAAAACAGATTTCCTTTGAATGACCATGATCTCATTGAGGAAGCCCAATAGTATTACTCTTTTTAGTCAGTCACCACAATTTCATTTACAGGAAACCTTGAAGTACACAGACTTCTTTCAAGATAGTGGTGAATTTCTCTGGCAAGCACATATCATCCTATTTAATTTCTTGCTAGATATTATTTATTAGAGAATTGTAAAATGACATTATCACCATTTTTTTGTATCTATCAAAGAATCCTATAGGAAGTGAATCTATATCTGGTGCAGATTCTCCTTTGGAGCAGAGCCTTTAAGGCTACACTGATCTGTATCGGTGGTTCCCAAACTTTTTTTGGCCTACTGCCCCCTTTCCAGAAAAAAATATTACTCAGCCCCCTGGAAATTAATTTTTAAAAAATTTTAATAGCAATTAATAGGAAAGATAAATGCACCTGTGGCCATCACCGCCTTCCTGGATCACTGCAGCACCCACCAGGGGGTGGTGGCACCCACTTTGGGAATCACTGATCTATATCAACTGTTTGTTTTTTTTTTATAGTCAATGAACAATCATTGTGGGATTTTTATATTCCTTGAATGTTTCAGTTGTACTGAAGATGTGGTCCCTCGTGAAGAATTCCCTACAAAAATATGATTGTTACCTTCTCATATTTAAATCAATGACATCCTCCTAATATACCTAGATTATTTTCTCAAAGTTTTTAGAATGACAAGAACATAAGCTTGTAGATCAATAGTTATTGATGTCATTTTAGTTTGTCTTTTAAAAAAGTATTCATAAGCCTCACAATTTTTTTTCATTACTTTGGAATCTTCCCATTTTAATTCTTGAAATTTAATCCACCAAGTTTCTTTAAAAGCATGTGGCCCTTGATCAATGACACGTGTTAAAACCAGTGGAAATGCACATCACCATGGGGGGGAGGTCAGGGGTGAAGGGGAAAGTAAGAGCATGAATTATGTAAACATGTTAACTTTTCTAAAAGATAAATATTTTTAAAATTAAAAAAAAAAGCATGTGGCCTTTATCACACATTTCCTCTGTAAAGTCACTTTTTCTGATTTTAATTTTCTTAGCTACCATGTTCAATAAGTTTCACTTAATTATGTATCTGTTTTTACACTTAAACTTCAAATCATTCTCTTTTGTTTCTTGATACTTTACCATAGAATGTTTTTCTGCCATCTAATTTTTCATATTCATTAACTTTTTTTTATAGATAGCTTTTTAAAAGTCTTTTTCACTTCTGTGTATATATTCTTCCTCCCTCTACACTTCTCTAGCAATTGTCTTTTCTTTTTTTCCCATTTTTGCTGATTTGCTGATTGAATTGCATTTTTTGCTGTATCGTTGTAAATTCTGTGTATTATTTTTCTAATACTACACCATTCTGTTCATTGAAGTCTCCCCTTGTTTCTCTGAATTCTTCCATTCGTCATTTCTTATAGTAACATTTCCTTACAATTTAATACCTTTATTTATTATATATATTATGTACATAAAATATATATTATAAATTTCATGGCTTCTTGGCCTAATTTATTCACCTTTTTGGGGAGTTCCTTTTGAAAAGTTGCTACTCTTTTGGCATTATGTCTGAGAATGAGAAATATGATTTTAAAGTCTTAAGAGTAAAGGGCTATGTTGACTTTTTTATCTTTTTATCTCTAACAAATTGCACATAACAGTAAACATTCAATAAATGCTTTTTGGAGCTGATTTTCTCTGTGGTAGACATAGACATGTGACAATGAAAAAGGGAATCATCTGCCAATATTTCAGTCTAGATTTGCAAATACTTTTTAAATGAAAAATATCAATCTATAGAGAAACCGTATCTATTTCATACTCTGGATTATGGCAATATATGTCCTAAAATTTAGGCTTCACATGTTTGGAACTTTTGTTTACCTCTTTTATAAATACATTAAAAACTAAATAGCTGAGTTTTCAAAACCTAAATATATTTTCTTAAAAATCTGTAAATTTTATGTCATCAATCTTTTGGCAATTCAGGAGCTGATGATTTTGATTCTAATTTTCTGTGACAGTTTAAGTAATATTATGTCTCATGTTTAATTTAGGAGCTTTCTGGTTTTTTAGAGTATATAATACCCTAAAATATAAATACTGCTTTGTGAATTGTTTGGGGTAGAGTATGTGGGTGGTGAATAATGATGATAACTAATATTTATGTCTTATGGTTTACAAAGCTCTTTATTTATAACAACCTTGAGAGGTTGTTAGTTAAATTATTATTATTATCCACATTTTATAGATAAAGAAAGTAAGGATCAGAGAAATTAACTGATTTGTTCATGATCAAGTAACTAGTTGAGTAAGAATTTGAACTCGTCTACAGTGTTGTGTTGAACACTTTTTCTACTATGCCACACTGCTTGAAAAAAATACCAATTAATTAGGTTTATATTATATGCTGTATATGTATGTTTATATATATAGACATATATACCTGTATATACACATGTAATAAGTGCCATGAAAGTATTTTGTTTTGTTTTGAACATGACAGTGTAGCCATATATTATTTTAAGAGAATTATTTGGATACTTGACAACAATTTTTCTAATGTTTCCTAGTTGAGAGTGAAGCGAAGGCAAAAACCAAAGTCCGTTTTGAAGAACTCTTTAGGAGTCATGCTGATCTAATAGCTGATAAAAAGAAACATAAGAAGAAGGCGACTAATTCTGAAGAACACATCTTGGTGAGTAGGCTTCTTGTTAATGATGACTAAAATGACTGCATTTGTAAAAAAATGGCTTTCACTTTGCAGCCTTAAGGAATTTTGAAATTTTAATGTCATAACCAAAGATAGGTAACTTGACAGATAAGAATTGCTACTCTGGGCCCACATGGAGCTGAATCATCTCAGTTGCTTGGGACCTGGGGATGGCCCTGTGGAAAGTCATGGTAATTTCCCTTGCTATTAACATCTAAGTGTTAGGAATATATTCCCAAGCTCCTTTGCTTCGTCTTCTGGGTCAGTATTGAAGGACTGTTTTATTTCTCTCTGTGTCTCTGTCTCAGCCCATCTATCTCCCTCCCTCCCTCATCACCTTCTCTGCCACTTTGTCACCGTCAGATTGGCTGACAGTCAGAGTCTCAGAACTCGTATGGTGTCAGAGGCCAGGTTTGAACTCTGGTCTGCTCAGAGAAGACTCTGAGTTAGGCTCTCCTCTAGCCACTATACAATGTTGTCTGTATATTACTTAACCTTAAAAACTTCCGTCTCCATGTTAAAAAATAATTATAGTATCTTTTGAATTAGTCCTGGAAAGTGATTTGAAGTGATGTTGAAGTGAAGACATCTAGGAAACACTTTTACGTGAAATATGTTGTAGACTAAAAGATAAACAGAAAGAAGAGAAAGAAAAAAGGAACTCCTGAAAATGACAGTAGACATTATATGAGATACATTTAAATAAAACACAATTCCTGCCCTCAAACAGTTTATAGTCTAGTAGGAGGACATCCCAACAAAAATAGCTTTAGGTCACAATATTTATATGGTAAGAAAACCTATCGTAACAGAAAAAAGTGCTTTGTTAGATCTGAGGAAGGAGAATATCAACAATTGGGGTGATCATTAAAGGTTTTTTTGAAGAAGCAGAGTAGCTTTGAGTTGGATTTTAAAGGACGAATAAGAATCCATCCAGCGAAGAGATAGAGTGTTCCCAGAATTCCTAAACAAAATAAAAATACAGAAATGGGAAAAGGCAGTATGCATTCTGTGGGTAGAGAGCTACAAAATTGGACGGAGCTATAGAATATACGCATAAATGGTTGAAAAACATTTACTAAGCAGTTATTATGCACAGAGCACTGTGCTCATCTATGCTTATAAAACTGCAGAAGAGAGATGTTCCCAGCTCTCAAGAATTTTAATCCCTAATTTGGTTTGGAAGGTCAGAGGGATGGTGAATTTTGGCACACCCTTTCT
Source organism: Gracilinanus agilis (assembly GCF_016433145.1). Classification (NCBI taxonomy): domain Eukaryota; kingdom Metazoa; phylum Chordata; class Mammalia; order Didelphimorphia; family Didelphidae; genus Gracilinanus; species Gracilinanus agilis. The sequence continues at coordinate 393,457,306 of NC_058133.1, read as the reverse complement.
ATTAGGCAGTATACTATTTTATTATGATTCCAGATGTATAAGGAGAAATTGCTCCAGATTGAGAAGTTCCTTTAATGCCAGAAAGATGTGTTGTGTTTTAATCAATAAAGCAGTAGCAATTTGCTATACTAGCCCATTTGCAGTAGCAAATTGCTTAACATTTTCTAAGGAAAAGTTGTGTTACCAGATCTATTCATAAAAATAGACCATTCAATATGAAGAATTGATTGGAATGGAAATAGTGGAAAGACCTAAAAAGAGTCTATTCCAAGAGTCTAGGTGGGTGCGATGAAGTCCTCTTCTATCCTAATAGTAACTGATGAAATAAAGAGGAGAGAATAGATTTGAGGGACAAACTTGCTAGGACCTGGGAACTGATTGAATGTGAGAAGTGGGAGGGAAGGCGGAATTAAATAGAACTCCAAACTTATAGACATACAAGATTGAGGAATGGGGAAATGGCGGCATTATATACAGAAACAGTGAAATCAGGAAGAGAAGCAATCTTCAGAAGAAAAATTTTTTTTACATTTTAAATTTTATTTAATTGATTAAGAGAATTTTTCCATGGTTCATGATTCATATTCTTTCCCTCCCCTCCTCCCACCTCCTATAGACAATGTGCAATTCCACTGGGTTTTACCTGTGTCATTGATTAAGACCTATTTTCATATTATTAACATTTGCACTAAGGTGATCGTTGAGAGTCTACATCCCCAATCATGTCCCCATCGACCCATGTGATCAAGCAATTCATAAATCATAAATCCACTTTCAGAATCACTGATCTATATCAGTAAGTCTAGGCTCTTTATATTTGACCACATATTAATTGGGGAATGCCTCTTGTTCCTGCAAATTTGAAGGTATTTTTTGTGGACTTTGGAAATGAAACCTTTTTCAAAGAAACTTATTGCAATGATATTTTTTCCAGTTAACTTTTGTCTCTAATTTTAGTTATATTGGTATTGTTAATGTAAAAACTTTTTACTTTTATGTCATCAAAATTGTTCAGTTTATCTTCTGAGATAAAATGTATAATAAAATGGAGAAAGAAATCAAGAACCTTTCTCCCTTGTGTGATTATGAACTCTTCCCAAATCCATAAATCTGAAAGGTAATTTCTTCCTTGTTCCTCTCTTTTATTTATGATGTGGCTCTTTATGGCTAAGTCATGCTAATTTGGAGCTAATATGAGTATATGGTGTGATGTACCTAATCTCTGCCAGACTACTTTCCAGTTTTCCCAGAAGTTTTTGTTGGATAGTTAATTCTTATCATGGTACCTGGGATCTTTGAGTTTATTGAATACTCTACTACTAAGCATATTGCTTCCATATATCAAGCAGCCTGTTGAAATTTAAAGAGGGCCTTGGAATTTTAATTGCATCTTAAAAAAACGAAAAAAGTAACATTGTGCATTATGTCTTGCACTTATATGTTTCTTGTCATTTATGTTCAAATTAATTTTAAAAGAAATTTATATGTATTCTCTGTCTAGCTCGACACCTTGAAGAGTAATCATGATCTTGCTAAAGAAACAAAAAGTGAGGAGGCAATCATCAACAGCACTTACAATTCAGAGAAGAGCCCAAGATCTACTAAAAGCAAACTAAAGGACAGAGGGTCAATGGATGAAAAAATAAGCAATGATGATTTTACTATAGATGAAAACCAGCATTTAAAGCCAAATAAGAAGAAAAAGAAATCAGTGTTACAAGGACAGTCTAATAAAGAAGAAAATGCAGAGGAAGTGAAACCAGGGAGTTTTGAAAGAAAGATTCATCATTCTCTCAGAAAAACAAAAAATAAATCACATGCAGGTGTATCTCGTCAAAAGAATGAAAAGATAAAAAATGACTTAAATGAAGTGAGAGAAACAACTGAATTAGATGATGAAGAGCAGCTAATACAAGCTTATGAACTGCAAGTAGCTGAAGAAGCAGCCAATGCAATTAAAAAGAAAATAAGAATGAAACTTAAAGAACAGATGTCTCATTTACTTTCTGATCATCAAAGCCATGAAGAAATACTGAACAATGAAGTAGGAAAAAATAAGAAAAAGAAAAAAGTTCCTGTCATGCTCGAAACAGAAACAAGGTATGTCATTACTGGTAAATTCTATTGATTTTATTTTGTAGAAATCCTAGAATTAAAAAAAATGTCTCTTGACTAGTTGTTATTTGATATATGAAAATAGTTTTGACATATATATTTGGAAATATCAGTACAATATCAATATTATTTCTAAAAATCAAATGAGGCATCCTCCCTTCCCTTCTAAGTTTTTCAATAAGACACTTTCCATGTACCATACAACTTTTTCCATCACATGGCATGACATTATTAAAAGGTGAATCAATAAAACAAGCCAAGTATACATTTATTAGCATTTATCAGTATTTGTAGAATGGAACCTGCAACTGTACTTTTAGCTACCAAATTACTTTTCCCCTGATGACACTAGTAAGCCTTCCTTTAGCTATCAAAATAATCTTACTTTTCTTTTCATTGAGGTAGCAATTTACTATATTCTCACATGAACCCCATTTTAATTCGACTTTCCTATTTGCTTTGATTTTGTGAAATGATATATCAGATTTTAAATTTCCAAAAACATCATGTAGAAGATTTGGGTTTTATTGAAAATGATGAGAACTTAAAATTTTCCCTTTTAATTTTTAGCTATTATGTCCGTTGTTATATTTTAGTTAACTGTGTTGAGCAAACAGCAAGGAGGCTATGACTTCTATATATCATATTTACTTGCATATCTTCCCCTTTGTTCCCAGGAAAAGATGAAACTTTATGCAGTCTATAATTTAGGAACATTTGACTTCACAAACTTTCACATTATGTACCTGGGTTTTTTGGAGTTAGAAGTAAGCTTTCCCAAAGTTACAGAGGAGGAATGTGCTTTGAGCCTCCCTATTTCCCTCTTGCCATGTGTTGGGCACACTGAACACTGCAAAGTAAATGGAAAGGAAGAGAGGAAACACTTTAAAGTGTGACCTTGTTCTATTTTACTGAGTTGGGCAATGGCCCTTACTCTTGAGGGAGAAATAGTCTTTTTATTATCAGGTTCCCTTCTCTTTACTTACAGTAGAATTCCTTCTTTCTTACTTTTTTTTTTTCTTTAAGAAAATGCAGCCCAAAGGAAACTCCTAACGTAGCTGAGCTGACCCATCGTCATGTAGATGACCTTGGTTCAGAGAAGTCTTTGTGACTGGACACAAATTTTGGAAGGTCCTAGAAACTGGAACATTTTTGAGTACTTAGCAATATAATATGTATCCAATCCCTGCGGGCCATTTTGGCACCAGTTTAGACTCATCCCAAGACTTGGTTTAGAATTTTTTTAGTTAGAATAACTTCCTTATTAACCAAATTGAGGAACTATGATCTGTATAGATGGGAGAAAGTTCCTAGCCTGATTCAGTGATGGATTCTTGAAGTGGAAATGTAAACCTTTCTAATTATTTTGAAAGAAAAGAAAACATTGTGGCCTCTAATCTAGATTTATTCTGTAAGCTAATAGCTTAAAAAGGACCTTCACCCTTATTTTTGTCTCTGCTTCTATAAAGCTGATTATTTTTAAAAAAATTTGTCACTCAATCAGTTTCTTTACAAACATCTTTAACTTATCAAATTTATAATTATGTGTTCATTTAAAGTTATATTTTGCATGGACTTCTGGAACTTTCCAAACTCTGAAGTTTTATAAGAAAACAATTATTTTCCTCTTATGATTATCCCACTTAGCAAAAGTAATCAGGGATAGCTTTAAGCTTTTGTTTTAAAATTATTCATATCAAATGTTAATTTTAAATCAATATTTATTTGTATAATTAACATATTATAAAGTTATAGGTAATATCACTATATTACATATTATTGATTATATATTTCAAAAAATCATAATATTCCTCAAACATTACAGAGTTTGAGATCTATTTTAAAAGATCTTATACCTTTATTTTAAAAATTTTTTAAATTTAAAAAATTTTTTTAATTACCTTACTTCTAGTAATCAATATTGTGTATTGGTTGCAAGGCAGAAAGGGCTAAGCAATAGGAGTTAAGTGACTTGCCCAGGATCACACACCTGGGAAGTGTCTGAGGCCACATTTGAATCCAGGACCTCCCATCTCTGGACCTTACTCTCAATCCACTGAGCCACCCAGCTGCCCCATAGACACAGCAGTTCTTGATAATCAGATACTGATTTATAGGAGGGTCGTGACCATTTTTGGTAGGTGGAGTACTAAATTAACAAAATCATAAATGTTTGAGATAAAATAATAGATATTATTATTATAGTCTGATTAAAAATACACAATATTGACTCTAAGACAGAAGGTAAGGTTTAAAAAAAAAAAAGGATTGCTGTGTCTGAAAAATGTGTCATCCTGTGGCCAACCTGGATATGATCTTTCTAAATTTAGCTAGGGTGGTGCTCTGATGGTACAACATTGTTAAGCTCATTCTTGAAGACTTTCTGACTAGGTAGGACTTGCAGAACCTTCTGTTGCACCAACAAATATAAAGATACCCAAAGCAAAGGTGATATGATGTGACATCTATCCTTCCCTAAGCCCTGCATAATCAATTGATTGTATGTTACTTGATAATATATTCATGTTTACTCTTCAGTGTGGCATCCCTCTCTGAGCAGCAGCAAAATGTAGATGAAGAAAATACCAAAAAGAAAAATACATCAGACGAGGTGCTGTCTTCAGATTTTAACCAGAAGAATGAAATAAAAGCAGATCAGACTGTGGAGGAAAATGTGGAACAGCCAAAAGCTAAAACAAGAAAGACAAAAAAGAAACCTAGAGCAGGTTAGTGATCCCTATTCAATCAGAAATATATCTAGTATTTCCTTCCCAAAGGAAATTAAGTCACTAAAATATAATTTTAAAATAGATATTTTTATATATAGTTTAATTGTACAGTGGAAAGATCACTGGATGTGGAGTCTCAGAGGACTTTGGTTTGAGTCCTAGCTTTGTGTTATAGTTTTGAGTTTTAATGTATAAAATGAGGAGGAGGTGAATTAGATGGCCTCTGGAGTTCCCCCTCAGCTCCAAGGCTATGACTGATCTGTTTTATGCTTAGCACAGATGTTCAGCTTTCTTCATGGCAGTCTGGTCCACCTTCTCTTCTTTTGTTTAATTCTGGTCCAAGATCATATCATTAGCACAGTCTGCTATCCTGACAGCGGGCTGTCCGTTCATTTGCCTGACGTGGTCTGAACAGCGTGGATCTTATGTATGTCTGCTGTTTTCTGAGTGTGATGCAGCCAGGAAAATGTCATCGACACGTTGGGACCTCTGGAGGCTTTTATCATCTAGAGGAAACCCTTGACTCGTACCCTGGGTGGGAGCTCTTCCTACCCTGGGAAACTGTCAAGTTCTTTTCATGACTTCTGGCTTCTCTCGGACACTAACGTCTCTATGGAAATACTGATGTTTCACTTATACATCACTTCCATTTACAAATATATTCCTTCCCCTGCAACAAAGAATGCGATAAAGAGGGGGAAAAGGCAGTTCAGCAAATGAATGCATCAGACAGATCGTCCACTAGGCGCAGTGTTCCACACCTCTAGTTCCTCATCTCTGCAAAGGAGTGAGGAAGGGGCATCTTCATCTTTTCCTTGCGGTCAAACCTAATCATGATTATACTTCTTTGAGTTAATTTTTGTTGTTTTTAACCAATTAACTACTGATTAGTATGGACTTCCTTTGTAGTGCAGGTACTGTATTGATAAGACATGGCAAACAAAAACAAAATTAAATGCAGATGTCTATGAAAACATTTGATATATATTATAAAATGAATGCATATACATATGAATATATTTAAACTGTTACCTTATGTCTTAGGATCAATTCTGTGTATTGGATCCTAGCAAAAGAGCAATAAAAGCTAATAAAAGCAGTGGGATTTAAGTGACTTGCCCAGGGTCACACAGCTAAAAAGTGTCTGAGGTCAGATTTGAACCCAGGACCTCCCATCTCTAAGCTGCCTTTTAATCCACTGAGCCCCTCAGCTGCCCCAAGTAGTGGTTATATATTAAGCTTTTATATTAGGACCTACTATATTTTAAAATTCAGTATAACATAGCCCCATCTTGGACTCTGTCCAAAAAGGCTGAATTATCAGAAATACTAAAATAGTTTCAGAATGTAGAGTCTGCTCTGTAACATTTCTTCTTGAAACACAGCTCAGTACTTATCGACCTGCATGTGTTGGACCCCTAGTGAATTTTGGATCTTTTGATATTTGTCTGTATCTGTGTTTTTACCCTGCTTATAGTTTTGGAAGACAATGAAGAAATTACCGTTGATAATGTCCAAGAAGTAATGAGCCTGGAAGTTTCAAGTCAGCCTAACAGTGGGTTTGATGATGCCCTTGTTTTGGGAGTTTATGTCCATCGAGCTGATCGACTTAGAACAGATTTTATGATTTCTCACCCAATGGTAAAAATCCATGTGATTGATCAGAATACTGGTCTGTATGTCAAGAAAGAGCATAGGTAATTATATTTTCCCATTTGTTCACCTATTAGCTTTAAAAATAGCTACCTTTTAAAGATTCACAGTGTTAACTTAGAACATTACCTCTCCACCTGATTTAGTATGTGAGGAACTTCATTGCATGAAGTTGATGAAATGGTGAAGAATGGCTGGACATTGAATGAAGAACGGGTCTCCCATATCCATGCAGAAGAAATTCATGCCGGAGGCCATGCAGTTTAGAAGGCACTCAAAAATGTTTCTTCTGATAACTTAGACTACTTTAAAATGGAAAAGACCATGGATTGTGTTCCTAACAAAAAAGAGAGCTGGGAAAACATCAACAACTACAAATCTATAGATCCACTTTCTCATTTTTATGCAGGAATGTCTTTATGATAATAGCTTGAACCCAATGAGATTATTATTTATAAAAACTTGAGAAAGGAATAGGCAGGCTTTTTCACATGATTTCCACAGCAAATAGTATCTGTATAGTCATTTAGCTGAGAAGTGTAGTAATCCAGTGTTGTTTATCCTTTTTGAGTAAAATGAAAAGCACTTGTACTACCAAAGGAAAATGCATCCTTGAAAGCTACGGGAGATGGGACTAGAGATGATTTTGTTTAGTGATCCATTTTGTACTGACATCAAAGTTTCAAGTGAAGTGTTAAACAGTTGTTTTAACTCCTTTTTTCTCAAAATTAAAGATCTATTTATTATGAACAGGCAAAATATAGCATCTGTATTTATTCAAAAGCATTAAATACTGCAAATATCAAATATACATAGTTCATGCAGAATGAACTCTTAAGAAAATGAGATTAAGAACAAAAATACATTTTTATATATAAATAAGTCATTGAACTCTTCAATAAATTACTAATAGTGCTTTCTGCCAAAACCTAAAATAAAAATACTTCCTTAAGCTCTTATGCAAAAATTTAACATAGAATGCATCCTTATTGGTATGCCTGCAGTGACTTTTGTACCAACTACCTGAGTGTAGAGAACAAGAACTTTTGTGTTCCTAAATGGCGGCATGGCACTTAGAGTCCAGAAACGACTACTTGAAGCTACATATTTAGGCCATTATCTGACAAAACGATGTGGTCCTTTATAGCTGCTGCGTACCAAGGGAGGGTGAGAGTTGCTTGGACAGTAGAGTTGAACACTGCCATAATCAGCTCACTGCCAGACAAAGAGACCTGTGAACTTGCTGCATGGGAGCACTTGGAACATCTCTCTGCCAGCAGGGTCATACCACCTTCAGGTGTTTGGCAGTGCAATGGAAAAAGCATATTTGTTAAGGCTAATCATAAAGATCCCCTATTGATAGCAAGATTCTTTAGGTATTTCTATTGTCGTATAAAATTATATTAGTTATATTAAATTGTATACAAACCCTCTGTAAAATCTGTAGTAATGAAAAAGAGAGGCGTTCAAATAGCTCCACTTAAAAAAAAAAGTGGATTAAAACACATATTGCTGAGATGGCGTGCAATTGGATTGTATAGATCATTGGAATTAGCTCATCAAAATGTGTTTGGAAGGTACTTTTGATGGAAAGTGAGCTGGGCTCGGAATAGAGGAGAAGAAAGATCAGCTGATTAAACAGTGTCACAGCTGGGAATTTGCACAGGGCTTTCAGGGATTTTTAACTCCCCATTGCTACCAAAAACCTCATATTTAACAATATTATTCTTAGGGTGATTCCATAGAATTATGAATTATAGAGTAGTCTCATCTAAAGAATTAAAATTGCCAGTAACCCAAAAGTCAAGGAAGAACAACACATGGCATATGTTAGTAATCATAAGTATGTACTGAACAGTGATTTCTAGGAGGTAGAAAAGGTTTTGTAAAAGATATTATTGAGAACATATATGGTGGAAAAAGGTGAGTCAGTCATATGCAGGGAGAGTGAGAGACAATAGCTAGGCAGTATAAGTATATTCAGTCGTATATTGGCATTCCTGAAGTACAAAAGTAATAAGATGATGTCAGGTGTATTGGGGAAAATAATTTGTGAAAGATTTTTGTCAAAGGATGGATGAGAAAATGTGGAAAAATCATGTTCTACATTTTTGGAGGAAATCGTGCTCAGACTAATGACTTGACAGGGTCACCAAAGAACCAACACTGTTTCTGCTGATTGTTTGAATCCAAATGGTGGTCACTGATTTTAGAGTTTGATAATTTACCTTCTACCTCACGGCTTTTTCATTTATTCGATACTGGGTATCATTTCTAAGGCAGAAGATTGGTGAGGGCTAGGCAATGGGAGTTAAGGGACTTGCCCAAGGTCACACAGCTGGGAAGTGTTTGAGACCAGATTTGAACCCAGGACTTCCTGTCTCTGGGCCTGGCTCTCACTCATGGCTTTTTTTAAAGGAAAGTGTTTTTTAAACCTTATTAGCCATAGATACGTAAATTTTTATTATTGGGAACCAAAATAGTTTTTACTTTGATGTCATTATAACCTCAGTATTATTACCAACTTTCCACAACTTTTCTTCTTTGCTTCCTTCCTTCATTTGTAATGCTTTACATCAATGTTTTCTCTTTTTATATAGCAACCGGGCTGTTTCATCTTTTTATGAACAAGAGAGAGTAGAGAATGTGCTTCCCATTATGACCCAGCCTTATGATTTCAAACATTTTAAATCAAGACTTCCAGAGTGGGAAGAACAAATTGTATTTAATGAACGATTTAGTTATTTCCTCCAAGAATCTGAAGAAAGCCCTAAAGTCATTCTGTTCTTTGAGGTATGTTAAATATAATGGTTTTTCATGTTATTCTGAAATCACAATATATGTCTTATGACCGATGAACTGTACTTAATATAGAGTAATTTCCCACTTTAAATGATAGCACAGTAACTTTATATTTTGTCAGCAAGTGGCATCTGAAATTACTGTATCGACAAATACTTCTTAAACACCTGTTTATTCAACAGTGTCTTGGATAAGGAGTGGTGAAGGTAGAATGCAGAGTGTAGGACTTGGTTGGAAACTTCAAGATGGCAGATTTGGGCTTCAGGCCAGGCCCACCTTCTAACGGTAGAAGCATCCCGGTGTGGACTGGGCTCTGCTAGGGCGCAGGGCTCCCACTCTGGAGGCTAAAGGCTGCGGGAGCCCTTGTCTTACGGGCTGTAGATTCAGGTTTGGGAGGAACCCTGACATTCAGCAGGCCCCAAGAGGGAACTTGTTCTGAGGGAGGGACGCGGACACAGACCAAGTCTGCCATTCTGAGCCCACCGTGAACTGATGATGGGCGAGAGGGCGGGCGTTCAGAGGAGGGTGCGCTGCTGTGAAAGGAAGGGAGCGCGAAGCTTCCCGGGAAGGGGCTCTGCCTGGGCCTAAGCGGACCGATGGGCCCCAGAGAAGAGCCCAGGGGAGGAGGACGCCGGCCTGGTAGAGGAGGAGAGGACGCGGCCTGTGCGAGGCCTGTGCGAACGCCTTCGGTTCCTTCTAGAAGCACAGAATCGGGAGGGGCCCGCAGAGGCTCTTCCGCCGGCCCATTGTGCCCTGTGCGATGTGTGCGTGCTCAGTGCCGAGGAAGGGAGCCACCCATTGGTACAGTTTTTTATTTTTCTTCCCTCTGGGGAGGCACACGATGCTCCACCTTCCCCTCCCTGTGCAGGATGCTTTCCCTGCTTCCTTCCTGGCTTAGAAATGCAAGTGGAGCAAGAGATTCATCATCAAACGCCCTCCTTTTTCTGATGAGAAACTGAAAGTGGGGAATCAGTGGATTTGCAGAGGATCTGCCACTTTGTTTAGAGTCTCTTATATTTCCACACAAGCCTTTAATGCCCATCTGTACTGGGGGCAGCTTACTGGCTCAGTGGATTGAGAGCCAGGCCCAGAGGCGGGTTCAAATTTGGCCTCAGACCCTTCCTAGCTGTGTGACCCTGGGCAAGTCACTTAACCCCCATGGCCTAGCCCTTACCATCTTCTGCCTTGGAACAATACACAGAATGGATTATAAGATACAAGGTAAGGGTTATAAAAAATAACCTGTTGGCACTATAGAGTGTTGGCCCCAAAGTCATGCCCATGAGTTCAAATTTAGCCTCAAAGACTTACACATTGTGTGATCCTTTCTGACTCGGTTTCCTCATCTGTAAAGTGGGCTGGAGAAGGAAATGAAAAACCGCTCTAGTATCTTTGCCAAGAAAACTCCAAATGGAGTCACAAAGAGTTGGACATAACTCATTGACAAAACAAAAATAATCCTCTTTCTAAAAGTGATGGGGATGGAAAGGCTCCTTATCTTACTCTTACCATAAATCAGCAGCAGTTACAGAGTGTTTAAGGTGTGCAGAAGTGCTTCTATTTACATCGTCTCACTGGAGCCCACAGTTGCCATAGGAGGAGGTTTTCTCGTCTTGAACTCCCCCCGCCAGTGAAATCCCAGCTCTGGTCTCTTGCTTCCTCTGTGTAAGATCACAGGCTGGATGTTGGAAGTGGACAGAAAGACAAAAACTGTTCCTGCCCCCAAGGAGTTCGTAGTCTGCTCTTCTCCTGGCATTCTGTACCCTGTATTTTAGCATTTATCACAAATATAATTAAAGAGATATGATTTTCATCCTAAGGTAGTCATTGTTTTCCCTTCATTATATGAGTCTATTTTTAATTCATTTCAATTATAAAAGAGGATTTAATATGCAGTTTTAATTGGACTACAAATAATTACAACTGCATGTCAGTTTTACATTACTATATGAACATCTCTAGGGCTACCTTTTGATTCCAGATCTGTTTCTTATATCTATATCTGTAAAGCTGTCTAAATTCGAAAACTGGGCCTTTTTCAAATGAGCTCTCTGTATGTAAATAAGTAGGTAACCACAATTGTGGAGAAAAAATTCAGGATTTTAAAAATATTCATGTTTATTGTAACAAGTTTTTATTTAATTAAACAAAAGATAGTTTTTAAACATCAATTAAATAACATTTTAATTGAATTCAAAGGGTACTGGGTTTTATATTTTATGCAGGGAAATGGTTTTATTTTCATTTACTTTTCTAAGTCTTAAAACTTTATGGGGGAGTACTTTGGTAGTTTATAAAATTTACAGTGCTTAGTCTTCATGATTTAAATATAGTTGGGGTTCAAAGAGAATTTGTTTGTATCAAGTTCATAGCTTCTTTCAACTCAGTATGAAAAGTATTTTTATGTATCTCAGAGCAGAGTAATAAAAGATATTTTAACGAGTTTGCTTGATTTGGGAAAAATGAAAAATTCATTTGTTAAAAAACAAATTTCCCAATGCACTATAGATCTAAGAAGTCAAACAATGACATTTTAAAAAATATGGCTTTACAATGATTATCAGTTTTGCTTATTTGACATTCATTATTCATTTTTGTTAAAGTGTATCTCCTCCCATCCTATTGTCTAGCCAAATTGTTTGCACTGACAATCTTGGAGATGAGATTGTAGATTTTAATTTTAATTGCTATTTATTTTATTTTTATTTGTGGAGATTGTTTGGTAGATGAGCATCTTTAAAAAAAAAATAACAGCATAATTGGCATGGTTTCTAAGGAAGGAGGAATATTTGCTGTTATCTTTCCAGCTAGAGCTCTGCAGCCATTGCTCTCCTTGTCTAGCTGTTATCCTGAGTTTTGTTTTTCTCCCAGTGGTGCAATAGTGATTTCATTTTTTCTCTTTCATTAAACCTTTGGCACATAAAGGCTGGAAGGGACATTTATCCTTTTCTCCTTCTAGAAGATTATCAAACCCATACCTAGACTCTTTCTCTACTAGCAATCAAAAAATACTTACTATTTATTAAATGCTTACTTATAGGCACTATGCTAGGGATAAAGATGAAAGTAAAACAACCCTTTTCCTCATGGACCATACATTTTATCATACATATCCACTCAATATTTTGTACATCTGTGCTAATGTAACCTTATTGCTGTTTAACTGAAAAGACCTCTGATAATCATTACATTTAATTTTCTTCTCCAAATAAAAATAAATGATTACTATATGTAATATTGTCCTTCTTATGTGAGTATTTGTGTATGCACTTGTCTGCACCTATGTGTATTCAGTAATTGATTAGTAAGCCTTAATTTATCAGCTTCAATAATATACTTAGCAGTGAGCAATTTTATTTAGTAGAATCGTACTGATCACTAAAATTTCCTATTTATGTATGGGGAATTGAAGAAAATTTCACAAAAAGAAAATGAGATGCAAAAAAACTATGTTAAAAATTAGGTTATTTGGGGGCAGCTGAGTAGCTCAGTGGATTGAGAGCCAGGCCTAGAGACAGGAGGTCCTAGGTTCAAATCTGGCCTCAGACACTTCCCAGCTGTGTGACCCTGGGCAAGTCACTTGACCCCCATTGCCTACCCTTGCCAATCTTCCACCTATAAAATCAATACACAGAAAGTTAAGGGTTTAAAAAATTTAAAAAAAAATTAAGTTATTTGCTTTTAAATTGACTGAGGTAAAATGCAAATAAGACAAAATATGTCGTTAGTAGATCAAAGCTATTCTGATTTGTTTAAATTGGCATCTGATATGTATTTTTAAAATGCAGTAGCATTAGGATTTTTTCAGCTAGAAAATATTAACATTTAGATCAATCATAGTTCAATAAGAATTAATGTGGTTTTTTTAACTAAATATTTTCAGATTCTTGATTTCTTAAGCATGGATGAAGCCAAAGCCAACTCTGAGGTTCAAGTCCAGGAAAGGGGTTTTCGCAAAATTGCATGGGCATTTCTCAAGGTAATTTTTTTAATGTTGCAAACATATAAAAGCTTCCTTCAGATTCCATGAAACCATCTACCAGGTAACTAGTCCTGATAATGTGACTCCTCCTCACTGCCTCCATGGCTCCCCCCTTTTCTGATTCTTAATTTTGCTTTAATCAAGCAAGTAAAATACTACTAGAAAGTACATATTACAACCCTAGAACAAAACTCCTTTCCTTGGTCCACATTTTTTTTAATCTTCCTACTGGAATGTTAGCATATAAGCTCCTTGAGATTTTGTACTGCTCCCTTTTTATATTTGTATCCTGAGCACCTAGCTTAATGCCTGGCATTTTATAGGTGTTTAAATACATATTGATTACTGGTTCATTCTCAAGTCAATTTGGCCTCTTCTCCCAAGGTCATTTGGGTTTCATCAAATGTTGTATGAGCCAAGATAAGATAAAGTTTAAACACTGAAAAAAGACTTAAGAGAATGGTTGGTCACACTTGACCACTTTTCCAAGTCAGTTGTTTTTGATACTTTTTCTAATTTTACTATAGTCATTTTTCTTCAAATGTTTCTTATTTACATAGTAACTGATTTCTATCTTTGATTTTAAGTTTGATTTTTAAGGAGTATATTATATAAGTTTTGTAGCTTCTCTACTAAGCTGTTTATTGTTTCCATTTCCCCCCATTTAAATACTTCTTCCTTTCCATTTCTTTTGTTTAAAGCTTTCTTTTCATATATTTAATCACTAAAAACAAAAATAAAAACAAAATCCTCTAGCTTCTTTTCTTTCATGAATTCTAGTAGATCTTCTGGCAAAATGTCTTGACTTATAGATTTGGACATGTAATTATTTTCTTCTTCTGAATCTGTCTTAAAGCATTCTTCGTGCTATTTCTTTATCATTGGTGTTTTCTTCTGTTTACTCATTTTTCTGCTTCCTGATTTGGGACTTTGTTTTTTGTCCAAGATCTATGTGCTTTTGGAATGAGTTGTGGACCTTCTTTTGTATTGCTCTGTGTGATTTTGACTCTGGTTATTTTAAGTACTTCAGGAGTAGCTGACCAGCACTGTTGAGTGATGGTGTATGCTAGGCAGCTTGGGTATGAGACAATATGGAATAGTCTGAGCCAGAGAACTGATCTTTGTTCTCTTTTTGCTCCTAGTTTAATGTCAGACCTGTAAATTTCAGGTGTCCTTGGCTAGACTGTTTTCTAGACTCCTGTCTTCCTGTCCCTGGTACATAATTTCAGGCTCTAGATTTTCCCAGTGCAGTCTTTGTCCCTGAACTGGAAGGCTTCTATAAATTGTATTTTTAGGCTAGTCTTTTCTGACTAGATCCTTTCCCTAATACTACAGGCTTGACGCTATCTCTTTGTGTGGAATTTAGCTGGCAAAATGCACTTACTATATTTTCTCTTTGGATTTCTTGGTCATTTCTCAATCCTGTGCTCCCTTTTTTTTTTCCAGCCTTGCTGAAGTTGGGAAAAAGCTATATTTTTTTTTTTTGCTTTTACTCACTTTTCCATCATGAGGCACCTTCCCCTCTTGCTCTATACTCAATTTTCATTTAAATGTTACCCTCTTTTGCTCCTTCATTTTTTAGCACACACTGAGTCCCAATTCTTTCTCACTGACTATTTTCCTGACCACTTTTTCCACTCCTGCTTAGAATGCTCCTTGCTCCCCATTGCTATTTCCAGACCCCATCTACCACCATCACCAAGTAACCTCTTCTCCTGTGAAATCCATTCAATCAAATTTACCACCCAGTCAAGATTCTCAGAGCTCCTTATCTCCTGATTCCTAGGACACTCTCCTTCCTTTCACAGTGACTTCAAGTGCTCAGCCTTCCTCTCTTGCAAATTCTGCCTTCCTACTGGGGTTTTCAACATTCATAATGGTATTTACTCCAATACCCCAAACTTCCCAACTTTGTAGTCTTGTCACTCCCCGTGACCTGTGCCTTCCCGGATCTTGAGCTCTCCATTAGGAGGGCCACACTCTTCATCTTGCCATGTTCAAGAACTCTGAAATCCTTTTATCTGATCTTTTATCTTCACATTTGCCTTTGTCCCTTAGTCCTCCGAAATGGACTTTTTAGCAATGTTATGCCCTCTTTTCTCTCTTCTGTAGTACTCTCCCAGGCCAGCACCCTTCTTCTTGAACTTGATCCCTTCACATGCTGGGCTGTCTCCAGCATTCCTCACTTCTTAGAGTCTTTGGCTTCCTCGAAATTTCAGTGGAAGTCCTACCACGTGCCCCAGGCCTTTCTGGGTCTGTCTTCCCCACTCCCAGGCCCAAATCCCTCCCAGACTGTCTCCTCTGGACCAGTATATGTATATGGTAGCCCTCCTCCATTAGACTGTAAATCTCTTGGCAGTAAGGACTTTTTTTTTTCTTTTTCATTCATCTCACTAGCACTTAGTAAATTTCCTGACACAGAAAAGTGTTAAATAAATCAACGCTAATTGATTGATTGAGGACCCGGGAAATTTTAGGAGTCTGCAAAAATGGAATCAAAGGGAGAGGGAGAGGAATTAGCGTTAGCAAGCAGAAGGCACATTTCCTCAGTGATGAAGCCAGCGCCCAAACGTTTTTATATTGTAGACAGTGAGGTTTCATGAAAGCAATGTCTTTCCTCGTGTTGTAATATTGCCACCTTGTGGCCCTTTTGGACATTGCCACAAAAGTTCCTTTAGGGAAGTGATGGGCAACCTTTTGAGCTGGCTGTGTCAAAATTCACCAAAAAACCGAGCTGGGTGGTATGTCACTTCGAGGAAAAAAACCATAATTTTGTGATATTTATAGTTTAAAATAACAAAAACGTATAATCGTAATATATAATTGCATTTAATAAACCAAAATAGGTCAATTAATATAGGTAGAATTGTTATCTATAGTGCACAGTGTCTACACTACACTACAGCAAATGTTTCATCCTCAGCATGTGGCTCCATACTTCTCTGTATGCGCTGTGTGTCATCGAAAATGGCTACGTGTGACATGCATGTCATAGCTTTGCCATCACCTCTTTAGGGTGTAAGGCTTTTATAGATTGTCCTTGTCATTAGCATATTTCATAACATTTTTACAATTGTGGATTATTAATTTCATATTTTTATTCTTAGCCCATCTAGTTATACAATGAAGTATTCAGTAAAAATTGGGCTTTGGAAGTCTTTGAAGGGTGAGTTGACCCTGAAGTTAAATTTTAGGTAATAGCAGAAATTATCCCCAGTTAGTTATCTGTATGTAGTCTAGAACTTGAAGATTGATCTTTTTTTTTTGTTTTTTGTTTTTTGTTTTTTTTAAACCCTTGTACTTCGGTGCATTGTCTCATAGGTGGAAGATTGGCAAGGGTGGGCAATGGGGGTCAAGTGACTTGCCCAGGGTCACACAGCTGGGAAGTGGCTGAGGCCGGCTTTGAACCTAGGACCTCCTGTCTCTAGGCCTGGCTCTCACTCCACTGAGCTACCCAGCTGCCCCTTGAAGATTGATCTTTTAAAAAAAATTTAACTAATTTAGAATTTATGATAGTGGTGGTGACTTGGCTGAGGCCAATTTACTAGTATACTGTCTATAAATAAATCAGAAGATTTATCATTTCATTATTTTTTTATTATTAACTCTGGTCATGCTGATTGCAACACCTCCACATAGATAGTTTCATGCTTTAATGTAACTCAAAATATCATTCCCTGGTAACCATCTTTAGGTGATGAGCCTTTTCATATTATTTAGGGTGATTATTAGATGATAATTCATTGTTAGGAATAGACTTTTCAGCTTATTAGGGCCTGCAAAAGTTTTTTCACTGCTGATATAGCCTTTGTAGATACAAGGTGACTTCTGTGCCACAACTGATGTGTTTGAATAAGATTTTAGTGAGTACACAGCCTAAAATATAATGTCCAGGTGGAAATGAACACTCATATATTTAATTAGGTCTGTGATCTTGTCCATCTAGTTTTTCCCCCTAATGATACAGATTTTAACCCATCCTTTCCTGCTTCACCTTTGTGGCTTTTGTCCATACTATCTCATAATTTTGTTCCAGGAGATATACCTGGTAACCTGGGAGCTTTCCTCACTTTCCTCTGACTTTAGGAAGATGTATTGCTCTCCTTTCCATCCTCTTCAGTTCAGACAGACTGTGTTTCCTTTAGTTCCTCCCACATGAGCCTCAAGCTCTATTCTTCTAAATTCTTAACTTTGGTGTAATCCTCAATGCCTCACACCATATATCCAATCAGTAACAAATATGTCCATTTCCTCAGGGTTATGTTTTGATTTTTTAATGTTAAGAAAGAATATTTGAGTGGAATAGTCTGTTATTCTATTTATTCAGCCAATTATACCCATAGGAATCTTAGCAGTTTGAACCATAGGCAAAACCAAGATTATCACTGTATAAGACTGGCAGCTTACTCTGTTTCCAAGTCAAGTAAATAAAAATAAATACATTTTATTGTAAATCCAAGGAGAAAATGGACAAGTGTATTCCTTTATAGCAAACCTGTATTATAATTAGGCTAATTATAAGCCATTATTGTTTGGTTTTTAAACCAGTTTCAGTAAGCAGTATTTAGTTTAGCTTAGTTCTTTTTATTGGGGGTTCTTGAAAGTAATAAAACTTTTTTTTTTAAGAAATCATTTCTAATTGTCTCCTTTAGCTAATTTAGACTGGACTGTCTTCAGTTAGTATAAAATGGTGAGACTTTACCACTTTCAAAGAAATAGTCCTCATTTAACCATAATAATAATCTTGTGCAATTATTTTCCAAGGAAACCCTTGCCAGAAAATGCAATTTGGTATTTAAGTGTCTATAATGTGAAGCATAGACATGTTAACTAGGCAATTGAAATATAAAATTTTTGACCTATTACCTTGCTTAACCCATTGAGTCAAATCATTTCCTTATCTTTAGCTTGTGACTTACAAGTAGGACTATCTGAATCAGAGAAATGATATTTTGAGAATGAGTACCTAATATTAATCTTAATGCTTTTGGTTTTTTTTTTTTTGTTGTTGTTGTTGTTGTTGTTGTTCTTTTTAGCTAGTAGGAGCCAATGGAATTTTGAACATCAATGGGAAACTCCGTCTTCAACTATACTGCCCTCCTCCTAGGATTAGGTCACAGTTAAATGTGGTTGAAGTTTTTGAATGGTGGTCAAAATGTCCAAGAATTCGTTATCCATCAACATTGTATGTAACCATAAAAGGCCTGAAACTCCCAGATCATGTAAGTTATTTTGTTTTTTGATACAGTTATAAATAAATTATTCTTAGTAGCTGAAATTCAGCAGCAAGTAGTTGATTTTCCAGACTAAGAAAGCCTTTTGAGACTTTGAACCGTAGCTTTTTAGACATGGGAGAGGGAATTATCTGGGAAATGTGTCATAGTAAGTGGTTGTCTACAGGGAATTATAAAAGTATGGTTGTAGTTTGAAGATTTTGCTTTACTTGTATTAAAACTTTGCTGAGGTCCTTTTTTTAATTATGAAAAATAACAAAAAATATACAATAACTTCAATGGATTTGTGATTTTCTTAATTTGGGAATCCTTCTAGTGATGCAGATGATAGCCCAGTTCTGCCTGTTCATACAGTGTCTGTCTGTAACAGAGAATCTAGTTAGAATGTTCTGGGATGGCTTTCTTGAATTCTCTTTATATTGCAAAAATAGCTGTGGAACCTGTAAGCCTCTTCCTTGACACTGTCATATGATCAGTCCCCTTTTTGTCCTCTTCTACATTTCTGTGATAACGTTTTTATACTGCTTCTCCAGCATAATGGTTTGTTTGTAATAAGTTATAGCTTGCTCCCTTACACCAGGCCTCCTCACCCCTGGCAATGGACATCCTAAAAGTTCTCTCTAAAAAAAAAGTAATCTGATTATAGTTGTTAAGACTGCAATTTTAGTGCTGTGAATAGAATCAGTTGACAGGTATATTTAAACATTTGTTATATGCCAGAAACTCTGCTAAGCACTGGTTACACAAAGAAAAGCAAATATACGGTCCTTGTCCTCAAGAAGCTTGCTTGCCTTCTAATGCAGTAAACAACATGCAAAGGACTGGGTACATATGAAATGCATACAGAGGAGCTGGAAGTTATCTCACTGGGGAGGATAAGGGGGAATGAGAGAGGGGAGGAAGGATCACTGGGAAAGGGCCATCTGCAAAAGGGAGAATTTGAACCGAGCCTTGAGGAAAGCCAGAGAAGTTGAGAGGCAGCGGTGAGGAGCCAGAGTATTCCAGGCTTGGGGGACTGCCAGGACCAGGGCAAAAAGAGAGCAAATGAAGTGGTCTGTGATAAGGCTGGTGAAGCTGGATCCTACAATGATAGAATGTGAGAAGGTGGAACAGATAGGAAGGAGTCAGATTGTGAAGAACTTCAAATGCTTATCAGAGGGCTTCGTAGTTGATCTTGGAGGCAACAGGAGGGCGCTAGTGGAGTTTATTAAAAAATAGAGTTACGGGGCAGCTGGGTAGCTCAGTGGAGTGAGAGTCAGGCCTAGAGATGGGAGGTCCTAGGTTCAAACCCGGCCTCAGACACTTCCCAGCTGTGTGACCCTGGGCAAGTCACTTGACCCCCATTGCCTACCCTTACCACTCTTCCACCTATGAGACAATACACCGAAGTACAAGGGTTTAAAAAAAAATAGAGTTACACCGTCAGACATGCACTTTAGGAAAATTACTTTGATGGCCATGGAGAGGCCAATTTGGAATGGGGAGAGATTTGAGGCGGGAGGCCAACTATAAGTCTTTGTGTCAGAGGCGACGAGGGCCTCTCTTAAAATGGTGGCTAGGTGAGAAAAGGGGATATATATGAGAGATGTGGTGAAGGTAGAAACAAAATTTGACAATAGATTTAACTCTCTGGGGTATGAGTGAGGAATGGAAGATGACACCAAACTTTTCCATCCCAGATGATAAGGAACAAGGCAACATTAAAAGGTTTGAGATAACAACTTTAAAAACAGAGCAATGTTTTATAATTTAATGTATCCTAGTAAACTTTAAATATATTGCTAACATGGTTGTACATAAATCAGTTAGATAGCAAGAAGTTGATTCTGAAATGAGATTAGGAAACCCACATAGGATATAAAATCAATCCAGATGACTAATCACAATATATTACAAACTCCACTAATACTGGTTAATATAACTCCAGGTTATTATTTCAGTACTGAAGCCAAGTAATTGAACTAAAAAGAACCGAACACAGCTTGTGATTATGTTGATAGTGCATGAAAGACTTCAAAACTAGGAATTTCTTGGAATAGCATATCCTTTTGACATAGGCTTAGGTATGGTGTAGGTATAGGTAAGATCATAAAACTTATTAGGTAGAGTAGCACAGGAATGGAATCTTTCTTCTTTTAACATTGATGTTAAAAAATATCAGTATTTCAAACTTCTAGGCATTTAAGGCAACATGCCCTTTTGTTTTATTTGCATTAATTTGATAAGCCTTATATTTGAAATAAAAATAGAAAAATCCACTAGTTTATTAATTTTTGAAACTATTTCCCCCTTACTGCTTGTTTTCAGATCTTAAAATATTTTGTGTGCTCTAATTATGGACTTACAAAATTGTAGTACCTAATTAATTGTAGGTAGATCCTTCTTTTCGTTCTATGATGGCACTTCAGCAGGAACAAGGTAGTACATCATATTGTGAACTTCAGAAGGAGACAAGTAAAAGAAGTAATGAACCAGTTCCAGAAGACCAAAAGGAATTAATAAAGTGGTCGAGGTTGCCTGGGCAGGTAAGATATTTCAAAAATTTCAAGTTCATTTCTAGGTTAATGTTCTTTACATATTTATTTCAAGTTATAGTAGTTACTTCCACATAAGTGATTAATAAATGTTTGTTCAGTTGAATTCAGAACTCCCTCAGTCTATGTAGGCAACAACTAGGAAAACTATGAGTGGTTCCAGTTACTTTCTAGTGGACCCTGATCCAAAAATAGCTCTCTCTTTTGATGAGTTGGAAATGCCCGCAGACCCTTTTCTTCAGTACATTGTTGACTTCTCCATCAAACATGCTTCCAAACCTATCTGTCTGGGAAAAGTAGATTATTACAAAACAGTCATTCTACAAATATTTGCCTGTTATCTGTTAGTGGTATAGAACTGTCCTGGTTGCTTTTGAGTATACAAAGAGTATAATTTAACACTAAGTAGTGATCATTTATTAAGCACCTACTATGTGCAAAGCATTCTGGCATATACATGGATGCAAAGACATATAATGATATAGTTTCTGTCCTTAAAAGAACTTGTCTTACACTGGTGAGTTGATGGGGATGGTCAGGGCTTACGAGAGAATGCAGCATATATAAAGTGGTGAGACATGCTACCCCTCTCCAGTCAGTCACCTGATTGACTCCCACTGCAGACTGAGACTGATGGATTTTTTTAACATAGTCAATGTAGGATTTTTCTTTTTTGCTTGATTATACATAATTGTAATGGGTTTTGTTTTTCTTGGTGTAAGTAAGAGAGCTTGGTCCTGAAAAAAATTGATTTTTAAAAAATATGGGATGATGGTAGGGTATGATGAAGGCAAGAATTCGATTCAGGAAGTCTTAAGAAAACTTATGAGGGAGAAAACACTTTCATTTGGAATTGAGAAAAGCTTTGTGGAGGAGGAGATGGCTAAAGTAAGGCTTGAAGGAAGATCAGAATTAAAAATTTTAAAAATCACTGCACAGAGATGAAAATAACATTGAATTTAGGCAATAACTTTAGTTATGTTTAGCTTGAAGGCAGAATGTGTAATGGGTGATAATATGGAACAAGGTTAGAAAGGTAGATTGGAACTAGATCATGGGGGGCTAAGGGAGGCTAAGGATTTTGGCTTTTGTTCTGGATACCACCAGAGAATTTCTGATGATTTTAATAAGGTGGCTAGACCTATATGTCTTCTCAAGGTTTTTCTGGTTAGCTATATGAAGAATGTATTGGTGGGATGGCTAGGTAGCTCAATGACTAGAAAGCTAGGCCTGGAGATGGGAGCCCCTAGGTTCAAATCTAGTCTCTGATACTTCCTTGGCGTGTGACCCTGGGCAAGTCACTTAACCCCATTTACCTACCCCCTTACTGCACTTCTGCCTTGGAACTAATACTTAGTAAAGATATATCGATATTTTGAGGTATGGAGAAAGGAAGATGGACAAGTTTACAATGGATGCCCCAGTCTCCTCAATACAACTTGTTCAAGACATTCCCCAATTAATGGACAGTCCCTCACTTTCCAATTCTTTACTACCTCAAAAAGAGCTGCAGTAAACATTTTTGTACAAAGAGATCAAAGGGGCCAATTTCATCGGATCACAGAGGATGCGGCAGGAGGTGAGCCGTAAGAAGACTGGCAAGGTAGGAAGCAGTGATGCTATGGAGGTCTTTTAAAAACAGTATTTTATAAGCAATAGGGAGCTACTGGAGTTGCTCAAACAGGTTGTCACCATGAAAAGAACAAAGTGACAATAGAATAGGAGTTTTGGACTGTAAAAATAGGGCTGTACCCCCAAGGGCCCGTCTAGCGCTTCATCTCCAATCCTGTGATCATGGTGAGGATGAGACCAGCTCCCAGGGACCCAGTTTCCCCACCTCAGGGTCATCCTCCACCCTTATTTCACATTCATTTCACACATCCAGCCCGCCTCCAGAGCATCTCTCCTAGCCGTCTCCTCACTTCGGCTCCCATAGCCACCCTCCTGGGCTAGCTGGCTCCTGCAGTAGCCTCTGAGGGCTCTCCTGGCCTCCAGTGTCTCCCTGCTTGAACCAAAATGGTCCTCCGGAAGTGAAGGCCTAAGCCCGTCCCCTGCCCCCAGGAAACCCCAGTGTTCCCTCCACAGACTCCCCTTTTCTACTTTTCCAGTGTTCTTGTCCCCTCCAATACTGTCCCCTCAGTGGCATTGGCAGTCCGTCTTGCTGCCCTTCAAACAGGACCCTGGCTCTGTGCCTTTCCCTGATGGTTCCTCCTGCCTGCAAAGCTCTCCTTCTCGTCTCCACGTCCTGGCTTCCTCCAGGGCTCTGTGCCCATCCTGCCCTTCTTTCCCCCTCTGTTAGTGCCTTTCCCAGGCGGTGCTAGAGACAAGGCGTGTATGCGGGCCTGTTGTGCCCCTGGCCTATGTAGGTGCTCTTCCCTCTGCCTCAGGCTCCTCAGTTGTAAATGAGGATCCTAGTAGCAGACTGTGCCGGGAAATATAAGCCACTTAACATGTTCCTTTGGCCCTCGTGCACTGATGTTCATCAAGGATACTCATGTGACAGCAAGTCATGGAGGGGCGCCGGGGTGCCCTACTCGTGCAGGGGACTTGGAGACTAGCGCCTGTGGAGGGGGGGCAGGCTGAAGGCGAGCCTACCCAGGAGGAAGGGAGCCTACCCAGGCAGGAAGACTTCCCCCAGAGAAAGAGGGGCGAGAGCAACATCTGTTCCAGCGGCCCTGAAAGCAGCAGAAGCGGGTGCTACGGAGGGCTCCCAGTGTGGTCACACTTTGAGGAAGCCATCGTGGGTCTTCCTGACTTTTGTCCTGCCACCTGACTCCAGTGACTCTGGAAGAGAGAGTGAGGTTGCCCGAAGACTTTGGGCAACTTTGCCTCACTTGAATCTAATTTATGCTCTAGTCAAAGTACAACACCAGTGATGCCATTTTAGTCCTCTTTGAGTGCAAAGAACAACCAACCAATTAACTTACAATTTTTTTCTTATGTGGTTTTATAGGCTGAAAAATAGAAGTTTAGAGAATATCCAATGTAATCTTTAGCTACTTTGTGATATTTCATGTGCTATAAGTGCTTAATAAATTTTTATCGAATTTTAATTTAAATCCATGTGAGAAAAATTCTAGAGCAGGGGTCAGCAACCTTTTTGGCTGTGAGAGCCATAAATGCCACATTTTTTAAAATGTAATTTCGTGAGAGCCGTACAGTGCTCACAGTGCTGTGCACTCCTGTAACAGTGCCTGAAAAAAAATTGACTTTATGGCTCCTGCAGAAAGAGCCATATGTTGCTGATCCCTGGTCTAGGGAGATCCATTTCCATACTAACAAATCAGTCCTTTCCTTCCTTGTCAGAGAATGAATACTTGAGTAGGGCCCATCTTTACTTTCTGAGATACACATAACAAGTATTTGATATATAATCAAGTGAAATTTTTTTTTTTTACTCTTGATTTTTTGGTGACAAAACATGTTTGATTAGTAGGTAAAAGTATTAGGGAAATTTTAATATTAGCCTTTTAATTCTTAGAAGTGTAACTTTCTGATCCTGTTACAAAGGATTCTTATGAGTTCATAGCAAAATTGCATCAATCTGACGTCCCAAAATAGTGATCATTTACTAAAAGAATAGTGTTAAAATTAGCTTTGATGGAATGGTCCCTTTGATTCTTTCTTATGTAGTAAAACTGTGAAGCAACATAGAAATTAGAAGACAAAATGAGATAACGAATATAAAAGTCAAAAATTATTGTGCTCCTAAATTTTCAGTTTGCTATGTATTTTGCCCTTTCTCTTCCCTTTTTTACATTGTGATAAATTCTGCATTTTAATATATTTCTTTCTGTTTCCATGTAGAAATCAGAGTCTCTTTTTTATCCTTGTAGCTTCCTGAACAATTTACTATGGAACCCTCAGTGGACCTCTTAGGCCTAAACTGTAGGAAGAGTGAACTTATAAAGGCATTGATTCTTTCTTTTTTTTTTTTTTCTTCTCACAGCTCTGTGTAAACATGAGAAAGAGATCTACAAAATAATCTTTTAAAAATATATGGATAATTTTTTTCTCCCTCTCACTCCCATGGCTCTTAAACTAATCAATTAATTCACTTGTTTGTTAATTTTTAAAACCCTTACCTTGTGTCTTAGAATCCTAAATATCAATTCTAAGGCAGAAGACTGGTAAGGGCTAGGCTGGGGTTAAGTGGCTTACCCAAGGTCAGACTCTAAGATAAAGTGGCTAAAGTGATACTGGAACCCAGGCCCTCCTGACTGTAGGCCTGACCCTCTCTCCGCTGGGCTATCTAGTTCCAAAGTTCCCCTTCCCTCCCCCTCCCATGGCTCCTTTAAAATTTATGCAGCCTGATGATGAAGCACTTAAGGAATTCAGGACTCATTAAAATGATACTGAACCATTATAGATACTTAATTTACTTAACTTCATTTGGGAAATTGTATTTAATAGGTTTGCCGCATCCCAAACAAGCACCTGTTTTCACTGCATGCAGGAGAACGAGGATGTTTCCGGGTTAATTTCTCCCAGAATGGAAGAATGTTAGCAGCAGCATGTGCAGGCCATGATGGCTATCCTGTTATTTGTAAGTTGTAAAAATCTATGTTTTATCTGAATTTTTGTGGTCTGTAAGAGGGTAGTGAAGAAAAGCATTTGAAATTCTTGTATCGGTTTTTAAAAGCTCAGTTCAATTCTATTTTGAAGACAAAAAGATCAGTTGTCTAAAATAGAATAAATAACATTAGCCATTTTTTCTTCTGGCACCATATAATATATACTACCTGATCACTATTCAGCAAATAGCAAATTAAGGGCATTAATTATGATTTGAGAACATAATACAGAAGTAAAAACCTTCCCAATTTAAATTTGCCATTTCATTCCACATTTCAAAATATTCATAATACCAATTTGATTATCAGTCTATCACCAAATATTTACTAAGTATCTATGTGCCAGGTACTTGGTATACAAGTGTGAAGACTGAAACAATCCCTACTCACAAAGGATTTCTGTTTTAATAGGGAAGATAGTAAGTAGATAGTTACATATGTACCACATAAATATGAAGTTAATAAATTCAAATATTTGTGATCTCATTTAGGGTTTTCTGGGAAAAGATACTGGAGTGGTTTGCCATTTCCTTCTCCAGCTCATTTTATAGATGTAGAAACTGAGGCAAATGGGGTTAAGTGACTTGCCCAGGGTCACCTAATTTGTTAGCGTCTGAGGCCAGATTTGAATTCAGGAAGATGAGTCTTCCTGACTCTGGAACTAGGGCTCTATCCACTACATCTCCTAGATGACCCTTAATATATTTATTAAGTTAGTCTAAATCAGTTATTCCAAGCAGAGGAGATACATATTCAAAGTGAAAAAGTAGGCAAATTGCTTGTCCCATGTAATTTAACTATTTGATTTAAGTTATTTAAAGGGGTGCTGTACAAGTGTATGAACCACTAAATGGAAATAGATCCTTATAAACTTTTATCACAGGTAATATAGCAGAGATGAAATAGGAAATTTTCTTTTTGGGGATATATTTTGGAATAATATTCCAGTATTTGAACATCAAAAATTTCTAATCATGTCAGTGCCAAAGATTCCTTGTATTTTGAGAATATTTTAATTTATTAGAATATGAAATATTTCCAGATTATGTCATAACCATAGGTGACCTTCAGAATTCTGTTTTGGGTTCTCTTCTCCCTGTCTACTTACTTCATTCTACTTCATTTGGTGATCTCATGAATTTAATGATCATTTCTATGCTGTTAATTGTCATATTTACCTATTTGCCCTAACCTCTCTGTTCCCCTCCAGTCTTGCATCTCCAGGTGTCTTGCAGACATCTCAAACTGGATGTATAGTAGGCATCTTAAATTCAGCATGTTCTTGACCACAGAACTCATTGTTTTTCCTCCTAAAGGATTCTTTCCTACATTTCCTGCATAGTATAGATAGAGAGCAAGAATATCTTCCCATCCCTCAGGCTTATAACCTTGAAGTCCACTCACATTCCTCACTGTCTTACTGCTCACACCCCAACTGTGAGCAGCACCTGGCCTTTCACCTTCCTGTCTCCTGCATTTGCCTTCTTCTCTCCGCTGGCGTTGCCACCCCTCGAGTGCAGACCCTTTCCATCTCACCCCTGGACTATTTAGTAACCTGCTATTTGGTCTGTCTGCCTAAAGTCTCTCCCTCTCCAATCCATTCTCCATTCTACCACCAAAGTGATTTTCTTGAAGCTCTGGTCTGACCCTGTCACCCTCTGTAAGTCCTTCCATCTCTAGGCCCTGAGTGTTTTCTCTGGCTATTCCCCCATGCTTGGAACCCTTCCCCTCCTCATCTTCACCCAGTGGGTCCCCTGGCTTCCTTCAGTTCCCAACTAAAATCCCATCATCAGCATGGAGCCTTTTCAAAAGGTACTTTCAGTTTGAGTGCCTTCCCTCTCCTTGTTATCTCCTCCTCATCCTGTATGTCTATGTTGTTTGTACACATTGCATATTTGCTCTCTCCTTCTCAAGATGGTCAGGTTCTTGAGGGCAAAGATGATCTTTTGCTTCTTATTTGAATGTCCAGTGCTTAGCATAGTGCCTGGCACAAAGCACATTAGAGCATGGAGTTCTATTGTCTGTTCCTCACATACCAAGCCCCATCTCCTATCCCTTGTTTTGCTCTTTTCTTGCCTGGAGCATCTGGGAGTGCCTCATTCCTTCTGGCCTTGCCTCAAGTATCATCTTGTTTATTAAACCTCTACTGGTGCCCCCTCTTCTGAGCCAGCAGGGCACACAACCATATTGGCTTCCTGTTGTGTACGTTCTGTATATACATCCAAGTCTATGTGTATGTGCTGTCTCCTCCTTTAGGATATATAAGCTCTGGGAGGGCAGAGATTGTTTCACTTTTGGCTTTGTAGCCTTAGTGTTTTGCTCTGTGCTAGAACTAATAAGTGCTTAATAATAAATGTCATAATCTTTTAAAAAGATTTTTTGCAATCATTCTGTAAGTTCAATAGGATAAAAATAATTGTTACTACAGTGAGTTGGTAAATAATTGATTAATGAAGGATAAAAGGATCACTATATTAAACTGATGAGTGAGGTAAGACTAGATAAAATTAATTTGTATCCAAGCCATTGAACACAGTTTGTGTGAAATCATTTAGTATCACCAGAGTAAGAATAATCAGAGAATCAAACAAAAGAAAAATTAATAATAATCCTGTAAGGTCAACAGTACAAGTAGTATCCCTTTTGTCCAGATTAGAAAACTAAAGTTTTCAGAGGTTCAATGATTTGCCCGAATTCACACAATTTGTAAGTGGCTGTGATGGGATTTGAACCCAGGTCTCCTAATTCTCAAGTTTAGGACTATTTCCCAGGAAGCCATATGCATTCATTATATAGTTAGGTGATCTGCTGAGACATATGAGAGTACACAAAAAGTTTCTTAAGTAGAACTTACAATTTTATTTTTTATCATTTTACTTGGTAAATTAAAAAATAAAATCCAGAGGTAAATCCTAGCTCATTTCCTGTTCAAATGATGACATTCTTTATTTGTAAAATTATCTGTATATAATATTCTGTGAATAGCCTACTAACTAATTTTAACATCTTTTCTTTAGTATATGAAATCCCTTCAGGACAGTACTTGAAAGAATTTTGTGGACACCTTAATATTGTTTACGATCTTTGCTGGGCAAAAGATGATCAACATCTCCTTACCGCATCCTCTGACAGCACTGTCAGGTCAGTGTAATTCAGGAGAGGTTAGCACAGATGTGTTTAGATCTAAAAGGCAATCAGAGAAGATAAAAGAGTACAGACATAGCTTTAGCCCTGTTTGATGCTGTGCTTATATCAGATATTCATCGTACAAGTGAATGATAGAATGTTACATTTCTGGGATAAGTAATGTTTTTAAATTAAATTAAATTAATTGTATATTTGATTTGGCCCTTCTATATTTTCAATTCTCTCCTAATCAGAGCATTACAAGTTTCTAAAAAACTATTTTAACAGCTTATATTTTTGTTTTAAGAACATTTGCCTCCCTGGGGGCATCACTTAGGAAAATCAGAATTCATCTTTCTGTTGCTTTCAGTTTAGTATGACAATAAATTATGCACTGAAGGATCCTGGTATGTGGGAAGAACCTTGAATGCCAGGCCAAGGGCGCCTCTTAGTGGGATGAATCCCGGTCCCCAATAGTCTCCTCTGTAACATGGAGATCATAATTTTCTGTATTTACCTATTTTGCTAAGTTGTAAGGATGAAAAAGAAAAATGTATTCAAAAGCATTTACTGGATTCTATGTCTGAGAGAGTCCCTGGTAAATAGCAATATATGAGGAGGAGGAGCACAGGAGGGGAAAGCTATCAGATTGGAGCTCAGGGAGCACAAGAATCTTCAAATATTACGGGGTGTTCTAGGTCCCATAGGTATAACTTACTGGCGTGCTGTAGTGCCAAGTGTTGGGGAATTTTTTTTCTTCCCTCGTGATTATATCTCTTATTTTATAATGATAGTCAGTGATAAAATAGGATTTGTACATAGCAAAATTTTCTGTAATACAGTTATTACATAAAGTTAAAGGTACTTGTACATTGAATGGAATTTAACATATGCTTTACTCTTACTTTATTCATGCTTTATTTCATTCTAGATTTTTACTGGCTTCTCTTATGTAATTCTAATCTTAATTCTAATATTTGTTCTTTGTATACATCAGGCCCTGCCTCTCTTTGATATACTCAATTCCTATCTTAATAATAATACCTATCCTGTATATGTCCTTAAAATATCATTTCATCTTTGTAATATCACTGGAATGTGGATGCTAAATCTATCTGCATTTTATGCATGCAGAGATTGAGGCAGACAGAGTTTAAGTATTTTGATTAGGGTTCCACAGCTAGGAAGTGCCTGAGCCTACATGTGAGTTCAAGGCTTCCTGACTATAGGTCAGGATCCTCTGTCCCAGCCGACTGCCTCAAAACGGCCCTGAGGGGTTTCATTGGGAATTTTCAGATCTCTCAGATACATCACTGTTTCATTGGCTTTTTTTTCTGGATTTATATAAATAAGGATTTATGTATATAAAATAAATAGTTAAGTTTCTAGTTTTGAACATGCTCTTTAAAGGCAGCTATTTTCCCCCTCTCTATTTAATTTGTGGGAAATGGCTTGAAATAGATCTATTTCTTTTAAATAGATAAACTATATCTTTTAGCCCATATAAAATGTAAAGAGCACAATAACCTGATTATTAAGAAGAATTCTAAGGATTAATCTTGCACATTACTATAGTCACTCATTAAGTGAGCATTCTAAGAACCTACAATTAACCAGAGAAAATAGTGTGTACATTTTACAAATGAAGAAACTGAGTCTTAGAGAAGTAGAGTCTCACCCAAAGTCTCACAGGTAGGAGCAGAATTAAAGCAAAGATCTTGAGTCTCAGAGCATTTCCATATTTATCATTTATATTTTGAGAAAGAGGGGTAGGCTTCAAACTAATTTCATTCATTTAAGAAACTCCTGCTTAGGAAAATCCCTCTACTAATGCATATTGGCATCTGTTTTTGGCAATTTATAGTCTTAGAGAGTTGCCTCATGTACTGAGTTAAGTGATTTGTCCAGGGTCACAGAACCAGTATTTAGCAGAGGTGGGATCTCTGTAGTTCTAAGGCTAGCTATCTGTTTACTCTACCATGCTGCTTCCCTGGCTTTATATCATATGTTATTAATTCATTGAGCTATGTATCTAACCTCCATAACAAGCTGACAAGTTACAAAAACATAACACCTATGAATATACATTTAGGTGATGAATCAGTTATAACTATTAGAAGTCACTGATATTAAAATACATAGGATGAGTCCTATTCCAAATATCAATTCATGTTCAATGGATTTAGCTCTAGAATCGATGTCAGGTTAAATCTCTATTTTACATTAATTATTTTGGAGACATGGATCATGCTTGCTTAGGGATCTGTGTATTATTAGAAAACTTCTTATACTTACATTTGTAATTAACATATGTGTATACATATATGATATGACTTTTACTTCCAGAATGTGGAAAATTGAAAACCAAGGGACAGCTGCTGTTAAAGTTTTCCCTCATCCTTCATTTGTCTATACGGCCAAATTCCACCCAGTTGCAGACTATCTGGTAGTTACGGGATGTTATGATTCTGTGATAAGAGTGTGGAGTGTTAAAGTGAAAGAAGTGCATGGTCAATTGTTACAAGAATTTGATGGCCACAAAAGTTTTATCAACTCTCTCTGTTTTGACACCGAAGGTATGTAGGATCCAAGCTATAGATTGTCCTCTATATTACAAAGGAGAACCGCATGAAATACAGTTTTTCTCATTTCCTGATTGCAATTTCTTATAAATCTCAACTTCTCACTCTACTTATTGTATTTATTTAAGAGGCTATTGGGTGAATCCAATGAGATAATTTTTGTAAAGTACTTTGCAAATGTTAAAGTACTATGCAGATATCACTTCTTATCATTAAATTATTTTTATTCTCCATCTTTTTCTTCTTATCTTTATGATTTAGAGAGAAATAGCTCTGACACAAGTTGTTATCCTGCTATTCTTATTTTATATTTAACTTTCTGTAGATCCTTGCAGAGTTGAACAAAATAAATCCTTTTTGCAATTGAATAAAAGTGTGAGAACTTAATCTCATATCCTGTAGGTTCACTGAAAGCATCTTTGAAACAACTCCAATAGCAGATAGGTAATTGGGGATGATATGACCTCCCCCACAAAAGCTTTTCATTCTATGAGTCTTGGACGTTAAGTATCAGGAATGGTGACATTTTTTTAAAGTTCTCTTAATATTTTGTGAATTTATGAATTATTGTGGGCAACAGTTTTATATGTATGTATATTTGTGTATATATGTATCATATGGATGGATGTGTGTATGTATAAGTATGCATATTTATTTGCACATGCACACACATGTACTTCTTATAGCAAAGAATTAGAAATAACGTAAGTGGTGCAGTGACTAGAGTGGTGAGCCTGATGTCAGAAAGCCTCCTCTACCTGAGTTTAAATGCCCCAGTAACTTTGTGACTCTGGGCAAGTCACTTAACCCTCTTTACCTTAATTTCTTCATCTTTAAAATAGCTAGAGAAGGAAATGACAAACCATTCCAGTATTTTTGCCAAGAACACCCCAAATGGGGTCATTAAGACTCAGACCTGACTGAACAATAGCAAAAACCATCTGTTGGGAAATAAATTAAGAAATTGGGAATGGAATGGAGCAATTTTAAAAGATATGACAATATGACAAATTAGATTGATTAGTAGAAACATGGGAAGATTTGTACAAATTAATGCAGAGTGGAAAGAGTAGGATCAGGAAACTAAAAATGATGAAAGCGACACTAATGGGAAACAAAGCAACTTTGAAGACCTCAAAACTCTGAAACTGTAAACAATACTGACTTCAGAAGGATGATGACTTGATGGAGGGAGAGGTGGACATAAGATGAAGAATGACATATACACATACATGTACGTTCTCAACAGCGGCTAATGTGCTCAATTTTTTTTACTCCATGATATGTATTTTTATAAGGAAAGGCAGCTATGAGGAGGGATGGTAAGCAAATGGGTAATGATAAATAAGAAAATCATTAATAAAACTAATTTTCTGAAACAAACTGAAAAAAAACAAAAAAGCAAATAAGAAAATGTAAAAAATACAACTTTATTATTACCCTGTTTCTATATATGTGTACATATATACACATATATGTGAACTCCTTAAAAAACATCTGACATAACAGTCCAGTTTCTTAGATAAATCTTTTTTTGCTTACTGAAATGCTTTTGTTATTTATTAAGTTCACAGTTTAAGAAATAATTTCAAGACAAAAAAAAAAAAGAGAAGAAACAAGACAAAACTTGTTCTTCTTGGTTCTGGACAACAGAATAAGGAGCAATGGTTGGAAGATAGAAAGAATCAGATTTTGGCTTTGGGTGCCAGAGCTTAGCACTGTGCTTGGCACAGAGTAAATGCTTAATGCATGTTTATTAATTAATTGGTGGAGGAAAAAAATCTTTCCCATGATTTTAATTATCCAAAAGTAAAATGGGATACATTAGGTCAATGATGGGCAAACTATGGCTCTGGCCAGATGGGGGCCCCCTGAAATGTTCTATCCGGCCACAGGACATTATTCCTAATCTGACAAATACAATGAGTAGGATACAATACAATGAAACTTAGAAACAAACTGGCAGATGAGCATTTCCTTTCCTTTGGCCCCCTCTTTAAAAAGTTTGCCCATCACTGCATTAGGTAGTTATGAGTTCCTAGAACTGTGGTTCCCAAACTTTTTTGGCCTACCGCCCCCTTTCCAGAAAAAATATTACTTAGCCCCTGGAAATTAATTTTTTTAAATTTATTAGCAATTAATAGGAAAGATAAATGCACCTGTGGCCATCACCTCCTCCTTGGATTGCTACAGCACCCACCAGGGGGCGGTGGCGCCCACTTTGGGAATCACTGCTATAGAATATCAAATGGATACTTGACCATTTGTTGGTGATACTGCTCAAGGGTTATTTTTCTCTGGCCCATGTTTCCTTCCAACTTGAGATGCTGTACTTCCATTTCAGATGCCACCTCTTTCTTTAAGCTTTCCTTGATTCTTCTTGTTTAGACATCATATAAACTTTGGTTTCACCATTCTTTAATACACTTTAAAAAATGGTCTATTTTACTATTGTCTGTGTTTGTTTCTTATGCCCTTACTAGACTGTATGCTTCTTGAGGACTTATAACTGTACCATACCTAAATTTTGTGTCTCTCAAAAAGCCTTTAAGGATCACCTTTGTGTAAAAGGGCTTAATAAATGTCTGTTGAATGAAAAATATTTCTTGTTTAATTTTTTGGTATTTGTAAATAGATGAATTTTTCCCCCCCTCAGGACTTCATATGTTCTCAGGAGACAGTTCAGGATTGATTATTGTTTGGAATACCTGGGTCAGAGAAAATGATGACCATCCAGTTCGACTTTGGAACATTAATAAGGTTATAAAGTCCTATTTTAAATTTTTATAGTTCATTAAGGAGCTAAAAAGTACACTTTTCTCTTTTCAAATGAACAAAATGTATGCCTTTTGTGCTCAGAAATTAAATTCCTTTAAAAATCTTCCTAACATTTTGCAAGTGGTTGATAAATATAAACAGTGACTCACTGAAGATTTTCTAGATATTGGTCAGTCTTTTAGGTCTCACTGTATACAAAAAAAATGTATATGAATTTTGAGCCCCAGTTTATAACCTTTTCACTTTGAAAATTAGTATTATATGACCCTGAATTTGTTGTTTCTTTTTATCTTGATTCTGTAAGGGTTCAGCTCATATTAGTTTTTTCGTTAGTAGTTTGTCAGCAGTCCTGTAGTTCAGTATTATGTAGTCAAAATTAAGCCTAGTATTTGGTTGTTAGGATTTGTTTTGAGTTAAAATGATACAGAGTGGCATATAGGAACAAATTGATTTTTTCGTTGTTCTTTATGGCCTTCATTTAAGTATTTTTTTTTTTAAAGAGGATAGTTGCTTTTTGTATTGGTGGTATTGATGATTTTATCTTTTGAGAGGAAATAACATGATTTTATAAAGCTGAGTTTTTAAGTTAATGTGACTTATGACTAGGAGCATAGATTGAGAGCTGGAAGGCACCTATGAGACTCTTTATTATTTATCCTCATTTTTCAGCTTGAGAAAGTTGAGATCCCAGAAGGACTACGCTGCAAAAGAGGTCACCTGGATTCTAAGTGACCTGAACTCAGGTCCTCTGACCTCAGAGACAGTGTTGTTTGTAATGTACCACACTGCTTCTCATTATTGCTTCTCTCTTCTAGATTTTGTTTACATGAAAACACTGTTGTTTGTAGCATTGTCACAATATAGTTTAGTGACAGTGTCTCAGAGTAGAAATGAACGACTCTCTTGAAGTTGGGGAAAAGACCTTTTTTGAGGTTTAATTCAACCTCCTGAGTCTCTAAAATCTGTTTTAAAAACAATCTCATGTATTCTTTTTGGAATCATTCTGGTCTGTCAGGTTAATGAGTGGTATGTAGAGTTTCATACTATAGCCTAATTACACACATTTTAAAAAGAACTGTCTAATTACTTATATACCTGAGGGATTGGCAAGATTCCAAATGCCCCATTCTAATCACGTAAGTACATAAAGCACAGTTTATTATTTGCTATGAAAGCCCCAGTGTATTTCTCTATCTAAAAAACAGCAACTAAAAGACAATTTGCCTTGAATAGTTGCATTCCAATAATATTCTGTTGAGATATTCAAAAAGAAAAAGTAAAAAAATCATTAATTTTCATGGATCTTCTGAGTTCCTATTGATTTTTAGAATTTAGTAGAGTATACCCCAATTTAGAATTGCCTTTATTCCCTTCTACTTTGTTGGCCAACAACAGCAGGAGTTGGATGTAGGCAGCTTGTGTAGAACAGGAAACTTTGAGGTCATGACTATGAGGGTGTCCTACTCCTTAGACCAGGACCATCAGTTTAAAGAAAAGTAGTAGTTTAGGCCCTTGAAAAACTGCTTAGTTTGAGAATAAAAGTGATTTTGTAAAAGTAGGCCTTTTATAATAGCTAGTAAATATTATATGAATCTGCCAGGAATAATGTCAAATTTACATCTCACCTGGAACTTGTTACACATATTAATTTCCATTTTTTTTAACCTTTACCTCAGAATAAGTATTGCTTTTATCTCCAGAAGAGCTTTTATCACTTTACATTCATTTTTAACTCTGTAAAATATCTTCTTAAGGGGAACATGTCTTCCTTACTTTTCCCTTAGCTTATAATTTCTACTAGTTCATTTTTATTGCTGGCCCAGTACCTCTTGGTGCTCAGTAGCCCTGGCAGGTGTTTTGGGACACCAGGAACAGAAAGCACTATTCAAGTTCTCTGTGCCTCTGCTTGTCTACATCAGAAGAGGCCCCCTGGGAAAGGAAGGGAAAAAAGGGAAAAGGAGATCCCTTGGGGTAGAGGAGGCGATAGAGCCTTTAGCCTATTGGTAAGGGACAATGTGCCCTTTGTTTCTCTCGCCTCTATTTTGCCTCAGTCATTTTGCCTTTAAACTTTTCCTTTTCTCTCAGTCATCCAGACAAGAAAATTGCCTGGCGGACCTTTGGTAGCCTCTTCTGATTCAGTGCCAGTCCAGACAGGTAACCCAGCAGAATTTCTGCTTCCCTGACATCATTAGTAGGGCGCCTTGTGTAGCTGCCTAGAGCAATTGTCTAAAACTCCCTCAGTTACAAGCTAAATTAAATGATTGAAGAATAGTATCTCAATAATTCCCTTTCTCTAGATTGAGATGGAAGTCTGTTTTGAAATACTTAAAAACTGGAATAGTATTTAAAGGTTGACTCCACCTATCTTTCTGTTGAATGCATAAGCTTTAGAACCTTGTATATTCAGTTTTCACATTTTTTCTGACTTTGAATAAAACTGAAATTAGACTTTTGGTTATATTTTAGAAGAAGAGCTTATGGGTAGAAGTAAATGTTGGTTATGGACTTGGAAAAAAATCTTAAAACCATTAATTTGCTATAGAGTAGATTTCCATGTTATAGAATACATAGGATCATTTAAAACAAATTTTATAAAATAATGACAAAATAAAAGTTTACATATAACTTTCAGCCCATTTTAATTTAAAAGGCATTTTTATGAAGTCATTTAAATACTTATTAACCTCAACACTTGCTTTTCATTTGGCAAGACATTTTAAAACTTCCTACCTACTGATAAAAACGCTAATTTTTAAAAAGATGTTTTTATATTTCTTTTGAACATTTTTCATAGTTTTTTTTTTAAATTTTCTGTCATTATAGGAAATTAGAGAAAATGATATTAAGGGGATTCCAATAAGCCATTTACAGGTTCATCCAAATGGAAGGCGTTTGTTAATCCATGCCAAAGATAGTACTCTGAGAATTATGGATCTCCGGATGTAAGTAGATTTAGATGATAACAAATTAATTAAACTTAAATGTTATTTTTCTCACTAACTGGTCGTATGGAGCAGTTTTTTTGGTTATGCAATTAAATATTCTTTAAAGCTTTGTTCTTTCCTTTTAAAAGAAATTAACATTTTTTGGTATCAAATATCAGTTTGAGCATTTCATAAAAGAATTCCCTTTACCTGAAGAGTAGACCTAGCAGTGTCATACTACAAGGAGCAGTAAAAAGTTCAAATTACACAAAATGCATGACTTGTTCAAAGTATATTTCATCTATTAAATTAACATAGGGGGAGGGAAGTTAAGTTGGTAACCTGGAAAAAGAATTTACAGTAAGGGGACTTGAATTCAAATTCTAACTTTTTTATGCATGAATACCTTTATGATTTTTCCTTGCATAAGTTTCCCCATTTGTAAGATGATGGGCTTAGATGATGACCTTTGAAGGTCCTTCCAACTCTGATTCTGTTTTCTGTTTTTTTCTAATATTTTATAAAAGGAAGAATATTGAGGGACCATGTACTTAAAGGAAAAAGCAGAAATAAAATTCTTAAGAAAGAAAGGTCACATTTTCTAAAGTAGCTTTTATCTTTTACACTAGTGTTCTGGTAAAACAAAATGACAGGTTGCTATTTTATCAGTTTTGTGAATTTTTAAAAATAAGCATTTTATTTAAATAAGCAATTTTGTAAAAAGTCACTGACAAACACTACTTAATGCTAGCTAACTGTAGTAATCCAGGCATGAGATCATAAGGATTTCAACTATGTCTTGCACTGAGATTGGTAATAAAAATTTAAAAGAAGTATATGACATCGATAAATGTAACATATAAAGCCAAGAATAACGACAACTTTAGTAAGACAAGATGCTTCTAATAAGGGCTCAGTATCATTCCAATACAAAAGGAAGGAAATTTTGAAGGAATTATATACATATAGACTGTAAATTTGAGACTTTTAAAAAATCTTGAAGTATTTAAAAGAAAATGAGCTCGAATACTAATTTTTAAAGATTGTTTACTTTAAAGAAAGATAGATTTATTAGATTATTTTCATTTTTAGATTAGCAACAAGGAAGTATGTAGGTGCAGCAAACTACCGGGAAAAGATTCATAGTACCTTAACACCATGTGGGACCTTTCTTTTTTCTGGAAGTGAAGATGGTATAGCATATGTTTGGAATCCAGAAACAGGTAAGACCTTTTTTGGGACTTGATAATATAAATGAATGATGTCTGGAAAATATATCAAACTAAGAAACTAGAGTACACATTTAATGAAATAGTTTTCTAGAAAATTCCATGTCCAAAATTTTAGTATTATTTTTGAAGGTTATTGATTTGTCATCATAAAGATGAGAAATATGCTAAGGAAATTAATTTCCAATTAAATTCTATTTTATTTACTATTTCTTCCCTAATTTTCTATATTGCAGAATAATCAGGGACAAACTCTTTGAACCCATCCAGTTAAATTACAGTCAAATTGGGGAGATGTAATCACAATTAGAATCATATTATCTGAGGAAAATCAAGTGTCTTTTGTCAACTACCTTATGTCTACATTTTTAATATAAATTTTATAACTGGGTAAAAATTTATTTTAGACAATAAATCAAATACTTATAAAAATATAGAGTAATATTTGATTAGAAATTTTACTTTAAAGAGTTCCCATTTTTGCTACTTGAAGAAAGTTTTAAATTTGATTTGTTTCATGCCGTTGACTCATTTACTTTATGATGGAAAAATTAAAACTATAAAGAAATTTGTTCAAGAAGTTATTTGGAGAGCTACATAAGTGGAATTTAAATGTTCTTTTTCTCTTAGTCTCTTGCCTTACCCATTGTCTAATGTCCATTAAACATGTCTTGCCCATCCATAATATCTTTTTCTTTTTTGCCTTATAAGGATACTTTATTAAAGTGTGATAAGTTCTTTCCTTTGTTATTAGTATAAAATGTTGGATATGTGAAATGCTCTTGAAAATCATATTAACTGTCATTAGATTAAAGCAGAAGATACTTTGTTATTGAGATGATAAAACCAAATTACATATTGTACTTTCTTTTAGGAGCTAGAATCTATGAAAGAATCAGTAGTCTAGATTTTCCCTATTTAAATTCCATAGGAATATTATATTCGATACTTTTCTTTATAATATTTGTACAACTTTAAAATAATTAACTTTAAGAGTGAGTGGAGGAGTATCTAGATAGAAACCTCAAGTCCTTAGATTTCAGACTGCTTTTTAAGTCAGCTATCAGAGTATATTAAGTGTAGCCCCCAGTAGTAAAAGTAGGCCCCAGTAAAATCATAGTCATAGTATAGGAATTGCCAAACACATAACCTGCTTCTCAGCATGAGAAAAATAAACTTTTCCCCTTCACAAATACTGTATGTTCTTCCAAGAAATCACTGGTGCAAGAATTCTTTGAGAAATTGTTAGATGGTTACACATTGACATACTGAGTTATCACCAGTAGAAAACTGTTAGAACCACCGAGGTCATCTAAATCCATCAGCTCTATCTTGTAAATCATTACTAACCATTGTCCCTACAAAAGGCTTACCTAATCCCTTAACCTACTTCATTTTCCCTATAAAAAAACGTACCCTAAATCATTAAACTTTGTCACTGGTCAGCAAGAGGATTTCTGCATGTCTGTCTGTCTGTCTGTCTGTCTGTCTGTCAGTTCAGCCCTCCTGTAATCCCAGAATCATTTTTCTCATCCTGGTTCTTGACCCACAAGGAATTTGTAGAGCTGAGCTCTACAATTAAGAGTTCAATAAACTTCACTTGTAAAATAGGTGGGGCAGAGGTTTCAAAAGGAAAATGAAGGTATATAAAAGGTAAATGCTTAAAGTGACTGTATAAGACATGCTATGAGTTGTTTTTTTCATTTTTACAGAAAATATATTTAATTCAGGCTTATCATTCTTCTGTTTTTGTTCATAATTTTCATTTTCATTCCTTTGATCGTCATTCCCAATCAGAGCATGGTTTTCAAATCACCATTGGATTTTGCTTATCAATGTGCAGAAAAACTGCTGCCTATATTTGACTGATAGGCTACTTAGTCTTCATTGTCAACTTAGAAATGGATTATATTTCAGAAATTTTGGAATTGTTATATGCATTTTTTCTACAGAAACATCACTGGTTAGATTCCCAAGATTTTGTTTAACCTAGATTGTGGCTTAAAAACAATGCCATGAATTTGGCATCTGAAAACTTCAAGCCAGTAGACCATTTTGGATTGTTGAGATTTCTAGGTAGCAGGTTTTATTCCAAAATATTAACTCTTGGAAAGCTAAATCCTTAAAAAAATGTATTATATGCTTTTGTGACTTTTTTAAAAAGAGGATGCCAAATACAATTTAGAATCATTTTTATAAATCCAGTTTGTCATTATGAACACACTGGTTATTGTGCCAGACTGTACTACAGTGAGAACCCTGGGTTATACCAGAGTAATGGGACATTTGGTCCTGCACTACAGGAATCTAGACTGCTGTGTCTTTGGGAGTTCTGTTGCATGGTTTGCTTGTATATTTGTATGTCACCTCTTTCTATATGATGCCCATTCATTCCCCCTCCCCTGCCTTTCCTACCAGAAAACCAAGATTATTAGACTCATGTAGGAGATTAATAGGCTCTAAGGAAGGCCCTCAATCACCTATGAATAAATGTCATGGACTTTGTTGGGTCCCTTGTGCTTAATCCCTTGTTCTTGGGACTTCTTAGACATAGGTAAGAAAGCTAAATAGGGGAGACCCAACTAAGTGAGCGACTGCTGTGCCATAATAATTCTGGCACTCATAATCTTTCTTCTGTATGAAAACTTGACCCTGTCTTCCATTTTAGGACGCTAGAAACACCTCTTCCTCCTCCTCCAGCATTTATTCAGTATCACAATGCAGCCCCAGTTGGCAGGAATAGGATCTTTCTTTCCCCTCAACAACACCCTGCACGCCTCATCTCTACCCATTTCCATACCTACTACAAGTTTATGTGATAGAAATTGGGTTTCTGAGGGATTCAGGGTGGGGAAGAAGCTGTCTGGAGGGGGGAGGGGACTGGAGATATTCCAGTGGAGATGTGGTTGGAAAGTGAGCCTCCAAGGCGAGCTAGTTATTGGTGTATGGGGAATGTTTCTCACTTATATTTATAAGTTCATAAGTTATGAACTTCCTGTGTAATTCCAATGAACTCCAGGATATATGAATCGATGACAAATATTTACTCAAAAGTATATAGTTATTTTAAATGTGGTCTAAAATATTTGAATTATTTAAGGTTTTAAATTTCAGTTATATAAGTATATAGAATATTAATACTATATTTGCAAAACACCTTTATGTGTATTTTTGTGAATATAGTATTGAATCTTAGTGTTTTTAGTATCTACATCAGCATTGTTTTCTGAATAAAGTGAAGTAATATGTATAAAGAACTTATTTTAAATCTTAAAACAACAAGTATTATTTTTGCACTCATATTAATGAGATCACAGATTCATCAATTATTGAAGTATAGAAGAATAAAGCATCAAAAGAGAAATCATTGAATAATATCATTGTTTTCTTCTTTTTAGGAGACCAAGTTGCGATGTATTCTGACCTTTCATTCACATCCCCTCTTCGAGATACTGCTTTTCATCCCCATGAACACATGGTGGCATTTTGTGCATTTGGCCAAAATGAACCGATACTGGTATATATTTATGATTACAAAGGTAAGGCCTCTATCTAATAAGTAAAAATACTCTTAATAATAAAAGTGATATTTAGTAGAATTCAGCTTACTCTCAAGAAAAATTTCCTAACAGTGAGAACTATATTCAAAAATAGAATTGGCTGATTTCACAGTTATTGGGTTCTTATTTGATTCTTAAAGTGAAAATTGAATGTCTACTTGGTGAGTATATAGAGCAGGGGTTGGCAACATATGGCTCTCGAGCCATATCTGGCTCCACCTTCCTACCTGCCAGTCCAGGCAGAGCCCCAGGATGTGCCCCAGGGGGCCCTTCAGGGGGCCCCATATTTCAGAGCGTTCTGTCTTCATCCTCTTCCTTCTGCAGGCGTTTATGGCTCTCATGGCCAAAAAGGTTGCTGACCCCTGATATAGAGGATACTCTTGTTCAGATATGGATTGGATTGGGTGTTCTGTAAGTACTTTGGAGTTCTGAGTTTCTGTGATGTAAGGAAAATAATAACAAGAATGCCCAAGGTCTCTTCTTATTCTATAATTTGCTGATTCTCAGAAATTAAAAAGAAATGAGACTTCTGCCAGAGTTCCGGGTTAAGATGGCGGCAGAGTAAGAAGCAGCTCTTAACCTCTCCTGACCGAAACACACAAAACTCCTCAAGGGGACATAAAAACAAGTCCAGACGAACGAAGGAACCCCACAACAGGGCACAGCGTGGAAGGTACGTGGAATCGAGACATTTCCAGGCTAAAAAGGGCTCTCACTCACTCAATCGCGGGCTGAGCAACCGCCCCACCCTCACCCCCTCCACACTCACCTATAGCTCCGAACCCAGCTAAAAAGAAATAGAGCAAGTTTGGGGCACCCATCGAGTCATC
>NC_058133.1:393278364-393409662 GCF_016433145.1 Gracilinanus agilis | reverse complement strand
GCGGGGGCGGGGGTTGAAGGGGAAAGGTGGAGCATGAATCATGTAACCATGTTAAAAATGAATATTAATAAATGTTAAAAAAAAAAGAAAGGAAAGAAGGAAGGAAAAAGGAAGGTTACAATATGTATCTTCATTATCTGTAACTTATGAGTGTATTTTTAATTTAGTGTATTTAAAACATCTTCCCTTGTTGCTATTCTTATTCTCAGAATTATGACTAACAGATGTTCAAGTTTCTATAGAAATGCCTTTGGCAATTAAAGGTACAATATGATTCTCTAGATGCCATTTAGGAAATCAATTAGGCATTTTTAAGTGCATAGTATATCCAGTGCCTCAGGCACTGTGATAAACACTAAGGGTGAAAAGGTGAAAAACAAACCAGCCCTGCCCTCAGGGAGCTTTCTTTCCAAAGGAGGGAAAAAACATGAGCTCATCCAGACTGATTGCTGGCAGTCTTAGTGAGGAAGGCCTTTGCCCCAAGAGGACCAGGAAAAGCCTCTTGCCAAAGGCCACCTGAGTCTTAAAGGAACCAGGATTTCCCAGGGAGAAAGAGCAGAACAGATATGGAGAATATACTGTGCAAAGAAATGCAGTCTGGTAGACAGTCTGCCTGTGTGAGAAGGAGAGGGCTTTTGTGGAAGATAGTGTGGAGAGATTTGTCATGAGGGCTGCCAGGAATTGAAGACAATACATAAATTGCAAACCAGAATTCCTGGAAGGATGTTATTCCTTCTGAGAGCCTAAGCTTTCAGGGATAATAAGGAAGTTTGGAAGCCTGCTGGTTTTTTTGGGAAAGAGAATTCTGTTTGCACTTGTTGACTTTGAGATGCTTCTGGGAATTCCAGTTTAAAATATCCAATCTGCAGTTTCAAAGGTAGGTTTAGGGCTCAGGAGACAATAGTTAGCTAGCTAGAAAAATCTGAGAGTTGTCTGCTTATAGGTGAAAATTTAATCTGTGAGAGAATGATTAGTAATAAGTACTAAGCTCTTATAATAGACATAAATCATAAGCCTAAAATAATTTGTCACAGAGTGTAAAAATTACCAGGAAATTTGTACCCTTTTTAAAAAAGGATCTTTTCATCAATGATCCATGTAAAACCCAGTTGAATTCCTTGTTGGCTACAGGAGGGGAGAAGGAGAAGGGGGTAAAGAAAAGAGGAGGGAAAGAATAGGAAAATATTCTAAATTAACTAATTAAATAAATTTAAAAAGGGAAAGGGGGGGGGAATCTTTTAGTGGAATTCTTAGTAGCAAAAGTAGAGACAACTAAGTGGCTCAGTGGATGGAAAACCAGGCCTGGAGACAGAAGTTCCTGGGTTCAACTCTGATTTCAGACACTTCCTAGCTGTATGACCCTGGGCAGGTCACTTAACACCAGTTTCCTAAGCCCTGACTGCTCTTCTGCCTTGGAACTTATACTCAATATCAGTTCTAAGACTAGAAGATAAGGGTTTAAAAATAATAAAAGCAACACCAGTTTAAAAAAAAAACACTTTTCTAATAGAAATGTCATTTCCAAAAGCTAAAATAGGAGAAATATGAAAATACCTACTTTATTTTATTCTGTATTTCTTCCCTAGCATATCATATAAAGACCTAATTCTTGCTCATTAAATTGAATAGTCAACAACCCATCGTATAAATGCCTGTTTTTTTCTTATAATTCATATAGTTGAGCATTATCTGAGTTTCAACCATGGAAAAATTTTTTAAGATTCCATATCATAAAAAAATTCCTTCTGTTTTCTTGTTCAAACAGGCATTCTGAGACAGTTCCGTCTCTGTGCCCAAGATAAATGTTCAGATAAGTACTTTATAATTGAACTTATTATACAGCGTGGTCATTTTACATCAGCCTATGAAAGTTAGGGAAAAGATTTTCTGCTTACAGTTTTTCAGGATTTAGTGAATTCATCTTGTTTTGATCATTGAGATTTTCATCCTTTATCTCTAGCAAATCATGTTAATCCTGACTAATTAATAATTTTCATCATTGAATTAGCCTTGATCATTATTCCTTCCCTCTCACCCTTGCACAGGCACAGATGTTGTTCCCGGCATTTAGAATGTGTTCCCACCCCCTCTTTGCCAAAGCTTGCCTTTTCTTCTAAGCTCTGCTCCACCTCACCTTCCTTGTAAAACCATTGCAGATGAATATTCTCCCGCTCTCTCTCCTCTTGCGCAAAACTCCTTCAGCATTTATGTATCTCTCTTTGACAGTAATGAGTATAAATTCTGTATAATATATACTTAATTGCCTGTTAAAT
Source organism: Gracilinanus agilis (assembly GCF_016433145.1). NCBI lineage: Eukaryota > Metazoa > Chordata > Mammalia > Didelphimorphia > Didelphidae > Gracilinanus > Gracilinanus agilis. The sequence continues at coordinate 393,407,389 of NC_058133.1, read as the reverse complement.
ATTTTTTTATCTTTGTCATAGATACATATAGGTTCTGCCTTGTGTATGAATAATAGTAGCAATAAAAGCCATGCTGTACATTAATAGAAAGCTTGACCATTTTCAAGACCTGTTGCACATCCATGATCACATTTGAGTCTCCTCGCCAGCTTGTAAAAGGACCAGGAGAGGCTGCCACATTTTACTGATAAGAGAATGTCATCCCCCTCCCCCTGCCAGGACCCTTCTGTTCCTCTGAGTTCCTTCACCGTTAGGGATGGAATGTTCTTGTCATGAAAGCTTGTCCGTCCTGCACTCCTGGAATGGAAGCTGCCGCCGGCCTTGCTGTGGGCTTGGATGGAGAATTCGGGATGCCGGCCCTTTGCTAGCCAGATGTGTTCTACCAGCTGGGGCAAGGGGTAGCACTTTCCTTAGCACAGGAAAAAGCCCCAGGAAGCATCTGTCAAGTTCATTCCATGTTTATCAAGTCCAGTGTTTGCTCTACCCTACTTAATCTTTTTTTAAAAAAAAACCTCTTCACCTTCCATCTTGGAATCAATACTGTATACTGGTTCCAAGGCAAAAGAGCAATAAGAGCTAGGCCATTGGTGGAGAGTGGGGAGAGAAGTGTCTTCTCCAGGGTCACACAGGTAGGAAGAATCTGAGGCTAAATTTGAACCCAGGACCTTTCATCTCTAGGCTTGCTTCTCAGTCCACTGAGCCATCTCACTGCTCTCACCCCTACTTAATCTATTCAATCTTGGAACTCGGGGGACTGTGGGCACATTTCCTCGGCCTTGAATTCCATCTCAGTCTGTCATCCAGCCATTGCTCTTGCCTCTGTAATGCATCTCCATTTCTTCTTCCTCCCACACCTTTCCCTCTCTGGCTCTAGATACAGTTACTAATAAATAGTATTATTCCTTCTAGAAAGAATTTGTAAATGAGAGTGCTCTGTGGATCACCTCTCCATCTCTGTTACTCACCCGACTACTAGAGCCCTGGCCATACTCCCCTCTATGTGTTGTCTCTCCCTCTTGAACCTAAGCTTTTTGAGGGCTGAGACTGTCACTTTTATTACTTCAATCTCTAGCATTTACCACAATAAGCACTTAAAAAATACCCTTTCATTCATTCATCATTCATACTCCACAGGATTGGTTATTCCTTCAGACACTAAGAATCTGTTGTTTTGATCTACCAGTCGGGTTCATTTAACCTGTAGGGATACAGTTAAATATAGTTTTAAATGCACTTTAGAATATTAAAAGGATTAACCTTAGAAACTTCATTAAAAATCCTCTCTATTTAGAGCACATTATTTTTAAAATCCATTTCCTTTTTTATCAAATGAAAAGAATTCATCAAGTAGAAGAACAACCTTTCTACATGATGCTTTCTGGATTCTTTCACTGCAAGTGCTCTCATTCCCTAACTGCCTTGTATGTAATTTAGCTTGTATTTAATTTGTATAAGCTTACAAATGAACATGTTGTTTCTCCTGAATGTAACCTCTTTGAAAGCTGAAATGATTGCATTTTTTGTGTTTATATCTCTAGCACCTATCCTATAGTAGACACAATAAATGCTTGTTGACTGAGTGATGGATGATACTTAAGAAAATTATAGCTTTAAGTCAGTAATCCTTTGATCCTTATAACTATGAATTAATTCTTACAATTTTCCAATAGACACCCCAACTGTCAGTTCCTTATTTCATAAATGAGAATGTTTAGTAATCAGTTAGTTAAAGGAACTTGCCTATAGTTTAAAAAAAAGATGGAGATGAAATTCAGGAGCCCCCCCCCCCATATCTTTCCTTATTAAATTTGTCCCTGATTACATAGTCAAGTATATTTTAGAGTTTTAACCTAAACAGTATTAATTACTCCAATTAACTAAACTTCTAGACCTTTTAAACTTCTAAATATTTCATTTTAAAAGTTAAATTACTGCCTCTTAGACAAACTTTATTTTTATAAGAATACACTTCTCTATATACATGGTTTAATGTGCTAAATTTAATACATTTTTTTAATGCTAAGCATTCTGTGAGAAAAAATTAAATAGTGCATAATTCAGATTTTAAAGTTGTTTAGTTAGAATTTGCTCTTGAACCTGACTCAGTGAATCTTTAAAGTTTCTACAACTTCAACTTCAGTATTTTTAGTTTTTTTCATAGAAAATGGAACAAGCATATATATAAATTCTTTTTTTTTTTTTATCTTAAGCTCTCCTGTAGACCACAATGGTAGCTAAATGTATCACCCATTTTTCAGTTCTGGCAAAATCTGTGAAGAGTCAGCATACCTCTTTCTCTGTATGCATATGTTCAGCTTGTGGCCTTTTGAATCTTTCATTATACTGACTTTTTGCTTTTTTTGGTAAGAGACACAATTTTTACTTTCAGAAGGCAGTTCTATTGTGCCTGGTGTTGAAAGGGTTAATCATATAGTTATACAAGATTTAGTCACAAGGTACCACAGATAATGTACTTTTAAGATTCCCATAATAGTAGTAGTTAGAAAAACGGCTTCTTTTGACTTAAAATTACACAGACTTGATCAATTAATGTTTTAATTTTTTAATTAATGTTTACTTAAAATTACACAGACTTGATCAATTAATGTTTTCATTTTTTAATTAATGTTTAAACTTAGCACAGTGACTTTTTTCTCTAGTACAGTGCAAATAGTAAATGCTCAAAAAACCTAGGTAGAGGTCATTTTATTTTGAACTAATTCTAATTAACAAAACAATTTTAAGCTACAAAATAATGCTTTTGCACCACATATGCATAACATATGCTATGATTATTATTACATTTCCTGTGTGTGGTATGCTTAAAAATTTTATCAGTTCCCATTTGGGGAAGTTCTTTAATGTTTGATGATTATGCAAAGTGAACCAGGTTTATTCACTAGATGGCACTGTCCCCTCAATGTCACTAATTCTATAGTGTTTTCTGTCCTAGTGGCTCATCTCTTCGAAACAAGACACATCTTGAACCCTGCCTAACTGCTTTTGCAGATTAAAACCCTTAGATATTTTCAATAAACCAATTCCTATAGCCTTTTGCTTTGAAATTAGGCAGCATCTTAACTACTGGAATTTACATCTTAATTTACTTAGTATCATTCTCATAGTTCAGTTGGTTATGATAGCTTTTATCACCTACTCCATATCATACTGCTCTGCTATTATGATTTTTTTGTTACACTTCAGAATTTAATGAATTTTAATTGTGTGAAGTATTCTACACCTTGACTAAAAATTACCACAGTTGTTAGCTATGAATTTTATTATTTCTTTCATTATTTTTCTCAGTTTTTATTTTAAAACATATTATGATAAATGTTCTTTTACTTAATTTTATCCAGATATTTAATAAATTAACTGCTGCCATGGATAAGAAATTGTCAGTGCCTATCACATCTATTTAGTCTGAAATTTTTGCTTCCCTTCTTCATAAAATGTTTTTTAAGGTTATCCCAAAATTGATTCTAAACCTAAATTGTCATGTTTCAAGAAACTGCAAGTTATCAAGAATTTTCTCAAAGATTAAGAATACAAGAATAAAATTAAGACTAAGACTAGTTATATTTGCTTTTAAAAATTAGATAAACTATGTTGCTGGCACCTTTTTTCATGATTTGTTTTTCACTTTATGAGTTAACTAGTATTTCTACTTAAAAGCACATTTTAAGTTGAAACAAACTAGACTTTATAACATTAAAATTGGATAATTACCTTTCCTTTTTTGGTTTCGTTCACTTCAATTGAAAAGCATCAATTTTTTTATCTTATTGAAATGCTTTTCTAGAAGTACTGAGGATGGGTGATTCAAAAAGAAACTCCGATATTGTTGTTCTCACAGTCATATGAAGTTATACAGTAGGAAATATAACAGATTCTAGGTCAGCATGTTTTAGTATGTTGTCACTCTGGTGTAAAGTGTGGCATGAAACTGCCAGTTTTTTTGACATTGGTATGCTTTTTTATTTTCCCACAGAAACTATTATAAATTCTTCCCAAACTATGTGGTTATTATTGAGTAACTGATCTAAAAGCTCATATTAAACAAAGGCTCGAGGACATATCCTTTAATGCTTGGAGGAGCCCTCATGCAGTTTGTCCCCTTGATTTCACAGACTAGGAAACTAGGGCCCAAATGGTTGTGTTTTATCTGAAGTCATACCAAGAATAAACAAGAGAACCAGGATTTTAACTCAGGTCTGTTATCAAAAAGGTACCATTTGGATTAGACCTTGAATGAAGAGAGACTCAACAGTTAGAGGTGTGTAGAGGAAAAGGAGTCTCCATTCCAGTCATAGGGATGTTGTGACAAAACCACCAAGATGAGAAAGCAGTACAGGAAAAAGTAATTGAGTTTGGCCAGAAGCTGAAGAAGAGTAGTGTAAGATAAGAAAGACAGGCTATGGTTAGGAGGTTAAATGACTTCGCTATGCTTGCTCTCATAGGTTGGATTTGAGTCTGTGTCTTTTTGATGAAAAGAACATTCAATCTGTTATACCATAATGCCTCTCAAAAAAGAAAATAATATTAATTGATATTGGCATGCCATTATAAACTTAAGTTATTTTATTTATATTATCTTAAGTTTAACTCTGACCTTGTGAAGCAGGTATTACAGGGGAAGATTATTTAGGAGAATTGCAGAAAGAAAGAAGAGTTATTGGGAGGTTATTATAATAGAAAAGAATTTAGGGCCTCCATTTAGAGTGGTTCAGCAGGAGTCAGGAGGTGAGGACACGTATAGTAGAATTAGGCTTACTGAGATATGGCACCTGATTAGGTCTGTGGGATTAGATTCAAAGCTACGTGATATGGAGATAGAACCATCCATAGCTAGTTCTGCACTGGCACAACACCTCCTTCATCTATATTCCTCATCTTCATAATGGGAATATCACTTTCTTTGCAAATGTTATGTATTTCTTTTAGAATAAAACGAAAGTAATGTAAAAACATACTAAAAGACATTTAGGCCTTATTTAAATCCAAATATTATTAGCAAAACAGAGTGAATCTACTAGGAAGCAGCAAGAAAACTAAACATCTTCACTGGCAGTATAAAGTTGAAATCTCTTATTTTTTTCTTTTTCCTTTTTTTTTTAAACCCTTACCTTTTGTCTTAGAATCAATACTTTTGCATTGGTTCCAAGGCAGAAGAGCAATCAGGGCTAGTCTAGTGATGGCAAACCTTTTAAAGACCGAGTACCGGGCCTGCCCCCACCCCACCCCCCAGACAGAGTGTCATGGTGGCCACACCCCCACCCAGTTTTGGTTGTGCCCCTCCCCCTTACCCCACACAGGAGAGGGAGGAAGCCCTCCTATTGGGCTGCTGGGCAGAGGGGCGGGGAATGTGAAAAAATGTCCTCAGCCTGGTGGAGAGGGGAAAGGCAGCAGCTCCAACCGAGTCCTTCTGCCTTTCTAGTAATGAACTCTGGGAGGGAGGGGAGGAGGGTGGCAGTGTGCCCACAGAGAGCACTCTGCATGCCGTCGATTCCCCATCCTTGGGCTAGGCAATGGGGTGAAGTGACTTGCCCAGGGTCACAGAGCTGGGAAGTGTCTGAAGCCAGATTTGAAGTGAAGACCTCCTGTCTCTGGGCCTGGTTTTCATTCCACCCAGCTGCTCCCAAGTTGAAATCTCTTCATAAAATATTGCTCAGGAGTGGCTAGTGTAGTATTTGAATGACAGAGAAATAGAAATCAGAGAAAAGGCTAGCATATATTCTTTAAGAGATTAGAAATATAATATTCTATAAACGTTAAATGTCTACTGTGTTCAAAGGACTGTGCTACAAAAACAAAACTGAAAAGTTTTCTTGTCCTTAAGCAAACTTATATTACATCACCAATCTGAATTTAGGCCATGTTCCTGAGAGATGATATCTTGCTGAAAGGAAAAAAAATTAGATAAACATTAAGAAATAATACCCTAATGATATTTATACAAGCCATGTAAGCCTTGGGTGGATGGTGGGGTTGGGAGAGGGTAGGAAAGGATCATTATTGCAGTCTGACTTTGTAGTGATTTGGCCCCCAAGACCAATCCACCATATTTAAGGGCAACAGGATGTATAGAAAATAATTTTAGACTTGGAACTTCTACCATAACCTTCTTACAGCTTCTTGTCCCAGGTCCTACTCAACAGTAAATGGTTTAGGCATCACCTTCCCTTCTTAGCATTCTCTGAATTCCTCTGCTAAACACAGGAGAACAGGATTCCCTCTTGCCCAGCCTGTGAGCTGGGTAGGAACACTTTTTACTCACTCTGATTCTGTAGCCTTTTACATCTTGTCAGAAGATGAGGAAGGAGGAAGAACTCCAGAAGCAATAGCTTACCTTCAGAATTTCCTCTTCTGCCCAGAAGGTGCTGGATACATGTTTAGAGATGCTAATATCCTGCTGCTGCTGTTGCTGCTACTATATAGTAGCCAGATGCAGAAAAGCAGCAGATGGACCTCAGTTAGAAATAAGAGGGTTCACTAGAATTTTTAAATTTTATTTAATTTTTATTTAGAATAGTTTTCCATGGTTACATGATTCATAATCCCCCCTCCTCTGCTTTCTCCTCCTTCCTCCCAAAGCTGACAAGCAGTTCCACTGGGTTATACATGTATCATCATTCAAAACATATTTCTCTGTTATTCACATTTGCAGTACAGTGACCTTTTAACATCAAAACCCTAATCGTATCCCTATCGCACTACATGATTGATCATGTGTTTTTCTAATGCATTTTTACTCCCACAGTTCTTTCTCTGGGTGTGGACAGCACTCTTTCTCATAAATCCCTCAGAACTGTCCTGGGTCATTGCATTGCTGCCAGTACAGATGTCCGTTACATTCTATTTTACCACAGTGTATCAGTCTCTGTGTACAATGTTCTTCTGGCTCTGCTCCTTTCACTCTGCATCAATTCCTGGAGGTCATTCCAGTTCACATGGAATTCCTCCAGTTCATTATTCCTTTCAGCACAATAATATTCCATCACCATCAGATGCTGCAATTGGTTTAGCCATTCCTTGATCAATGGACACCCCCTCACTTTTTAATTTTTTGCCACCACAACGAACACGGTTATAAATATTTTTTGTACAAGTCTTTTTCCTTATGATCTCTTTGGGGTACAAACCCAGAAGTGGCATGGCTGGATCAAAGGGTAGACATTCATTTAAAGCCCTTTGCTCATAGTTCCAAATTGCCCTCCAGAAGGGTTGGACCAATTCACAACTTCAGCAGCAGTGTTTTAGTGTCCCAATTTTGCCTCATCCCCTACAACATTTATTACTTTCCTTTGCTGTCCTATTGGCCAGTCTGTTAGGTGTGAGGTGGTACCTTAGAGTTGTTTTGATATACATTTCTCTAATTATAAGAGATTTAGAACACTTTTTCATGTGCTTATTGATACTTTTGATTTCTTTATCTGAAAATTGCCTATTCATGTCCCTTGCCCATTTATCTATTGGGGAATGACTTGATATTTTTGTACAATTGATTTAGCTCCTTACATATTTGAGTAATTAGACCTTTGTCAGAGGTTTTTGTCATAAAGATTTTTTTCCCAATTTGTTGCTTTCCTTCTAATTTTGGTTGCATTCGTTTTGTTTTTACAAAACCTTTTTTAATTTAGTGTAATCAAAATTATTTATTTTAACATTTTGTAATTTTTTCTAACTCTTGCTTGGTCTTGAGCACATGTTCTTTAGAAAAAGTAATATTTATGATTCAAAGTGCCCACAGCTTTATTAAAATTTTATTATAAAATATTACACTTAAATCAAAAATATTTAGCAATAAATAAGAATATATTTTTAAAATTTATTAGAGGTTTGGTGTTATTGTTTGTATTTTGAAATAATAGAAACATAGAATATAGACCTAGAGAAAAGATTCATTCAGTCCTTCTTTACCTTTCTAGATTATGATACTACCCTTATCTCTCCTTGTCTCCATGGCTTAGCACAGTGTTGGCACAAAGTTAAGTACGTAATAAATATACATTTGAAAACAGTATGGTAGTTTGACCTTGGGGTATTTTACTAATTGATTACTGATTGTCTCCAATCTCTTCTATCCATCCTTCACAATTTATAAATTAATGAATAAATGAATTGTATGAAAAAGCAATGTGTTAACTATTTACTGTGTGCCAGGCTCTGTATGAAACAGTTGGGAATACAAATAGAAAAGGCTGGATAGTTCTTGCCCTAAATAGCTCACATTCTATATCGGGAAACCACACATAAGGGAATGTAGTTGCAGAGCAGAAGAAAAAGTGTAGCATTGGCATATTGCCAGGACCAGGGGCTCTTAGGATACATTAGCAGGAGAGATACCACTGCCTAGGAGGCTGGAGGGCAGAAAGACAGGGCACATAGTAAGGCTTGGAGGACATGGTGGGAGGGCAAGGTGGTAAAACCTGATGGTCCCCTGTCTCTCTGGAAGGATTAATGAGGGACTCCTGGCTTATCCAAGCAGTGTGAGTGGTTGTGCCACTCTGTCTTACTCCTGCTCCCCAGAGAATCTGGAAGACTAGAGTAGGAAAGGCAAGAGACTCTGGTGGTCCCATTCATGGAGGGTCTTCTGGGCTTCTGACTACCACCACAACATTTTTCCTAATGCATAAGTCTGCTCATATCATGTTCCTACTCAGAATCTCTTCATGGTTCCTTATTGCCTATCTGATAAAATACATTTTTTAAAACCTTTACCTTCTATCTTAGAATCTATAACAAGTCTCAGTTCTAAGGCAGTGGAGCAGTAAGAGCTAGGCAATGGGGGGTTAAGTAACTGGCCTAGGGTCACACAGCTATGAAATGTCTGAGGTCAGATTTGAACCCAGGACCTCCTATCTCTAGGCCTGGTATTCTGTCCACTGAGTTATCTAGCTCCTCCCTGATAAAACATTTGTATTATTATATACCCCTTTGGCCTAAAAGAAGAAGCAAACAAGATTTTCCTTCTCTGATTTTTCTCAAATTCAAAAGATTGAATGGCCCAGAAGTCTCAATTATATACCCAGGTAACATTTAATTTCTAAACTATAAAGAGTTTAATGTAAATAATCATATTAAAATGAACAGGTTTTAAAATTTGAATGTGTGCTTAATCTGCATGATAATCCAATGATGTTTTCCCCCAATCACAGGTAAATACAATTTTTAATCATCTTTTTTTGACATGTCATGATCCATATTCTCTCTCCCTCCTTCCTTCCCCTCAACCCTCCCCAAGACAGCAGATAATATGATAATCGTTACATATGTGCTATCATGAGATACATATTTCCACGCTCCATGTTCATTTTAAATGTTGCTGACATACCATATTTTTAAAAACTTTTTCAGTGTATTTCATCTAGTATAATTACTTTTTTTTTAATGAGTGACCTAATCACTAATTCAAGCCTTGACCTTTTTTCTAGTTGCACAGCAAGAGGCTGAAATGGTCAAAGATTTCAACGGCTCCCTCGCATCCACCGGAGTCCACAGAAATCCACTTATTCTTAGCAGCCACTCCTTAATGCAAGAGACCAGCGCATCTGGCCCTGACCAGTTCATTAATGCTGCTCGAGTGTCCATGAGGATGCAGAAAGTGAAACAGAAACTCGACTCAGTCACGGTACGTTATGTCAGACCCTGGGGGCCAAGAAGCCTCTGTTTCTGTAGGACACTCGGACTCTTTTATTGGCCTGCATCATGGTCTCACTCCTTCCGCCCGGGGATGTGTTTTAGAGCAGGGCAGGGCCTTGGGTGCGTCCGTTTGGCAAGAGGAGCTGGGAGTGGGGAGCAGGAGCACCCGTGTCTACTAACCTCCCGTGTCCTGTCCCACGTCTCCGAGAGGATCTGGAGTCTCTGGTGGGGAAGGACTCATTCATGGCAACACTGTGGATTGATACTAGAAGCCAGTGGACACGGTGTGAAGGTGATGGAGCCGTGTTGGTGAACTGATGGCCTGTGTGCCGGAGGGAGCAGCTCCCCTCCCCCTCTCTGTGGCTCCTGAGGATATTTCTCCCATGCCCCGCCCCTCTGCCCAGCAGCCAATGGGAGTGCTTCTTTCCTCCCCTGGCTGGGGTAAGGTGGGGCAAGGGGGCTCCCATGTGACTTGAGGGTGCTAGAGATCTCTTTGTTGTTTGGTCATTTCTTTTGGCGTGTCTGACTCTAGGTGACCCCATTTGGGCTTCTCTTGGCAGATACTGGACGGATTTGCCATTTCCTTCTTGAGTTCATTTTCTAGGCAAAGGTCAAGGGAATTGCCTGGGTCACACAACTTCTGTCTAAGGCTAGATCTGAACTCAGGTCTTCCTGCCTCTGAGCTTGGGCCTCTGTCCTCTGTGCCCCCAGTTGCCTGATTTACATTTAGGAGATACTTAATAAATAAACAGTGTCTGATGGTTCAGAGACTTGCTACAGATCTTACAGCTTAGTAAGTGGGAAGATACACATTAAACCCTGATTTTCTGTGAGAAATCTAGTGATCTCTGCAAACCATTATTTTTTAAAGGAGCATCTTTGCCTGATAAACTTATAGGACATCATCATTTCAGAGCAATTTTACTTATACTATTTTTTGTGACAATTTCCAGGGACCACAGAATCACAGAACTGTTGAACTCAATGGGGTAGTAGAAGTCATTTCATCTGGATGCAGAATTTCCTATTCATAACAACCCTGACTCTGTTAGAAAATTTGTTGTGACGGGCATCTGGCTATCTTCTGAGTCATAGCATCATCGATTTAGAGCTGGAAGGATCCAGAAAGCATGTAGTAAACCTCTTTTTCCCTTGGAAGGCACATAAGCTCAGGGAGGCAAAGTAATTTCCCCATCATCATACAGCAAGGGAGTGTCATAAGCAGGTTTTGTACTCGGGAAGTCCCAGATTCTCAACATCTTGTTGAGGCAATTCATTCTATTTTCTTTGCTCCTCTTTTAAAAAATACAATCTTTAAAAGAGAAATGTTACAAAATTGAATAGATTTAACTAGAATGTGGGACCATAGCACTTCAGTTCTGTCCATGTGGTTTTCTTGGCTAAGAGCAGCTTGCTATTTCCTTCTCCAGTGAATTAAGACAAACATTATGCAAAAAAGAAAAGAAAGAAAGAAAAGGATTTGGTGGATTTGGGAATTGTGAAGAAGGCCTAAATTTGAATTTATAGAGGACAAATTTGAGAGAATTAAAAAGAGTTCGAAATAGAAAGAAAGTAATTTGAGTTGAAGAAAAAGAAAATACTTAGAAGGAAAAAAGGAACCCCAAGAAAAGAACTATTAATCTGTGTTCAAAATGCAGGTTTCTCCCAGAATAAAGATTAAAGAGATTTGAGGAATGCCTTTCCATTCTTAAGATTATTAAATGGCATGAAGTCCTTATTGAAAAAAAAAAAAAACTAAAAAAAACTAAAATAAAAAGGGTTTCAATGGTAAAAACGCTTCCTAAAAAAGCATCTTAAGAGGAGGAGATATCTTTTAAGGATGCCTTGCTGGTTCACTTTCACAGGCTTGCCTGCCTTATTGTTCCTAGTTGGTGCATCTGGTTGATGATGCTAGAAGCCCAGACATATAGAAAAGTATGATTTAGGAAGAAGAAATCAAAGTCTTACAATTTACACAAAAACTTAATGACTAAATTGTGTATTTTTAAAGAACTGTATGTGGCTAGCACCAAATAACACCATTAAGAATTAAGTGAATCTTATTTTAATGTGGATAGAAGAAACTTGTTATTAACATAAGCATTATCTCTGAGTCATCAGTATGTGTATTCAGGCTATCTATTCATTCATCAGAGCTAAGATAATCGTTTGTAAAAAATAAAAATTAATAAATAACAATAGTAATCACAAACAATGAAAAAATAAGTGGAGTATAGTTAAAGTGATTGAACCCTTAAACAAGTCATTGAAAATAAAAAATGAGATATGTACACTAGAATTAAAATACTCACCACATCTAATTCAGAAAACCAGAAAAGCACAGAAAGTACTTCAGTTTACAAACATAAAGCCTTAATTTTCAAAGAAAAAGAGATGGCTGCCAAAAGCAGCTCTAAAATCTTAAAAATAAAAAGAATGATACATGATTATGTGTTGTATATATCATAAACCAGAGAGAAGCAGTGAAGGGTAAAATCAATTTAAAGAAAGCATAACAGAGTAGCAAGCTAATCATTCCAAGGCCATTTGATGATGAAAATGGAAAGACCACAAACAGAAGAAAAAATGGAAAAGGTTTGCAAACTCATTTTAACAAGATGTTTTATTTATCAACAAAAGTGGGGTCACCACACCTGGGACCCTGACATCAAAATCATTGAGGTGTTTATGGAATGATAGAAATGATAACAAGGAGAACTAAGACAGGAAAAGTAGGTGATTTTGATCATGGGTACCAGAGAGTGGGAAACTTCACAGATCTTGTTAATGTTTAAAAAAAGTTGAATCAGAGACCATCAATAACTAGCTACCTTTATATGCCTTCTCTTATCTTTAAATTTTAAGGTTTTTTTCCAAGTCATCTATCTAAACAGCAATTGAGCACATTCTAGCTTGAAGATATTTGTTAGGAAGTAACAGGCTTTCACAAGCAATATTAAAAAAAACATATCTTTATAATCTCACAATTATCCAAAAGCTATAAAGAATATAAAATTCCATTCTGTACTTATCACTTGTTGATTATTTTTAAAACACTTAATTTTATAGGAAAAATCCTGTCATCTAAGCTCTTTTATAGTAAGGTGTCTCCCATGTATGCCTCCAGATTATTCAGGATTCCTCAGAAGATGTAGCCACAAAAATAACCTGGTTGAAAGAAATGTCTGATTATATGGTGAGGCATAGAAAGGAGGAGCCCTCTGCTTGCCAGTTACCTTCACCACTGAGACAGAAGTTCCCTGTTATGGAGGATGAAGTCCTCTCAATGCTGCTATTTATATATGGCATCATGCTGATTTATGCCTCTGGACATGGAAAATCATCCTGGAAGAGATTTGTAATTGCTCAAAGGACTTTGGCCTGTCCATCTCCACAGAAAAGACCAAGTAGATGAGTAATGTCCAGCCTCTAGATTTCAGTGTGCATTTGGATGGACTCCCTGTAGACCATGTCCAACAGCCTATATATTAGGGAGAAAGCATTGCTAGGCAGTTAGTCAGACTCAGAATGGAACAGGAAGAAGATAATGGGCTGGACTGCATTGGAGAAATTAGTTTGGAGAGGGGCAGCTAGGGGGCTCACTGGATAGGGAGCCAGACCTAGAGACAGGAGGTATTGGGTTCACTCTGGCCTCCTACACATCCCAGCTGTGTGACCCCGGGCAAGTTACTTAATCGCCATTTGCCTAGCCCTTACCACTGTTCTGCTTTGGAACCAATACTTAGTATCAATTCAAAAAGAAGGCAAATATTTTTTAAAAATTACTTTGGAGAGTAGAATTGCACATCAACTATGGGAAGTGGGAGGGGGTAGAGGAGGGAAAGAGCATGAATCTTGTAACCATGGGAAAATACTCTAAATTAATTAATTAAATAAAATTTTCCATAAAAAAAATACTTTGGAGAGAGAAAGCTCTCCTTTACTGATCAGTTTTTATTTTTATTTAAAATAGTGAAAAATGATTTTTCACATAAAAGCAAAGAACCATTTTTGTCTATTTAATATAACTTTAAAAATCTGTTTGACAGACCAACAATTATGAAACTTTCTGTATACAAAGAATACGAAAAAGGAATTAAACATGAAATTGCCAATGCCCATTAAAAATAACTTGTTTTTTTTTTAAAAATATGTAATGCATTTCATCCTACTATAGTATATTTTCCTCTGAACCTTCTTCTTTTCTTTCTGGTTTATTAAAAAAAATGCTTCACTGCCAATTTTTTTATTCTTTTCTTTTTTTAATATATGAGTATCATGAACTATCTCCCCCAATTTCAGCTCCTTTAAAATAAAAAAAACTCTCTTCTATTGAACACATAGTAGTCAAGCAAATTTAGACATTGTCCATGTCTGAAAATATACATCTTATTCTGTTCTTATAGTCCCTTACTTCTCTTATGAGAGGTGAGACAAATTTCATCATTTGTCCTTAGTTATGGTTGATCAGTGTACTGATCAGAGTTATTGTCTTTTATAGTTGTTTTTCTTTTCATTGTGGTCATTGTACCCATGGTTCTTCTCCCATTATCTGTATCACATCATACAATTTGTTTCAGATTTTTCCAGATCCATCCCTTTTAATTTTTTATGTTGTAATAACATTCTATTAAATTAATATACCATAATTTATTCAGCCTCCCTCCAATTGATGAGCTCTTCCTTGGTTTTCATTGTTTTGCTACAGTAGAAAGTGGTGCTGTAATTATTTTGGTACATAAGGTTTCTGTCCTATGTTTTTTATCTGTTTGGAGTGTAAATCATAAAAGTGGTGTTACCAGATCAAAAAGATATTCATAGTTTTGTGACATTTTATGTATAATTCTAAATTGCATTTCTTAATCATTATACCAGTTCACAGCTCCACCAACAATGTATTAGTTTCATATTTCCTACAATTGTCATTTGCATCTTTTTTCCTTTTTGCCAATCTGATGGGCTTTAGGAAGAATATCAGAGTTGCTTTAATTTACAGTTCTCTTCCTATTATTGATTTGGGTTGTTGTTGATAGTGTTATTAATACTTTGCATTCCTTCTTTTTAAAATTGCCCATTTATATCCTTTGACTGTGTATTGCTCTTATTCTAACTTACTTGAATAAATTCTTTACATACCTTGGGTTTCGGACCTTTATCAGATAAATTTGCTTCAGAGAATTTTCCCCGATTTATTATTTCCTTCCTACTTCTAACTACCTTGATTTTGTGCAAAGACTTTTCAATTTTATTTAATGAAAATTGTGATTTGAGATACTTTTATATGATTATTAATGTCTTCTTCTCTTTAAAATAATTTATCTTCTTTGACTATTTACCTTTTGGTGAATGGAAGATCCATCTCTTCAATACTGAAATTTGATCAGTGTTCATTTGTGGTAATGAGAGTACATGGTATACACCTTCTGTAGCAGACTTTTGTAAGAACATGGACAAGAGTAACACAAAATGGACAGGCCTAAATGAATTGTGATATACATTTGGGGGTATAGGAAGTGTCTCAGTCGATGAAATTAGTTTTATTTGGACTCTTTAAGAGTTTAGGGGCAAAGAGGCAATCAAGGAAGGCTTAAGACTTTATTTGAGGCAAATAGGATAATGATGATGGAAGACAGGCAGTCAATAAATATTTAGCAAGTGCCTATTCTGTATCAGACATATTAATCTCTGAGTGTACAAAGAAAGGCAAAAGACAGTGCCTGGTTTCAGGGAGCTCATAATCTAATGAGTAGACAGTATGCAAACAGTTGTATATAGACAAGCTCTATACAAGATAAAGTGGAAAAATAATCAACAGAGGAAGGCCCCCAAATTAAGAGGGATCAGGAAAAACTTCCTGTAGAAAGTAGGGTTTTATCTGGGATTTGAAGGAAGTTACGGAATCCAACAGACAGAGATGAGGAGAGGGGAGCATCACAGGCATAAGGGATAGTCAGTGAAAACTATTAAACTTTTATTTTGCTTCTGTTTTCTCTATGTAGGAGAATGGCCTTTGGCCAAAAACGGGACAGAACAAAATGATTAATAGTGAATTAATACTATTATAATTTCTGTGTATTATCCTCCATCCTCTTTTCCCTTTCTTTTTTCACTCTCCCTTTTCACTTTGTCCATCCTCAAAAATGTTTTGCTTCTGACCTCTGCCTCCCCCAATTTGCCCTCACCCCTTCTCTTATCCCCTTCCCTTCTTACTTTCTGTGTGGTAAGATAGGTGTCTGTACCTATGTTCTTCCCCCTTTGAGATAGTTCCTATGACAGTAAGGTTCAACTCACCTTTCCCCTTCCCCGATATCCTTCTGCTTCAATGTGGGATAATTTACCCCCTTCTCCCTCACCCTTTGCCTTTCTCCCAATGCATTCCTCTTTCTTTCTATTATTTTTAGATGTCTTACCATCATATTCAATTCATACCCTCATTATATGTTTTTTCTCTTCTTATGTAAACCCAGTACTGTGGTCCTTCAATTTCTTTAGCTTAATTTTTTTTAAGGTGACCCTATTCCATTGGGCTCTTTTCCCTTTATATCCATGTTCCTTACTCTTTGTTACCCCTTCTCTTTGCAGTTTTGTTTATTCATTCTTTTTTCTTCCCTCCTTTTTCTTTTCTTGGTTGTTTCTCTCTCTCTCTCTCTCTCTCTCTCTCTCTCTCTCTCTCACACACACACACACACACACACACACACACACACACACACACACACCCCTTTTATCCCCTCCCTGTTAGTCAAGTAGATCCTTTCTTCCTCTCATTCAGAAGTTTTTAATATTTAATTTTTTGCACCCCTTTCCAAAGAGGATTTCTCCCACTCTATTATTTCTTCTCTCTGTCTATCATTCTTTGGTTCATGACCCCTATTATCTAGAGTAGATTTTTTTTGTTGTATAACATTTTGAAGATATCCACATCCTTGTATAAATTTGGATTTGGTAAAATTCCATTTTTTAAATGGAATTCTATAAAATTCTATGATTTAAAAACTTATAACTTAAAATGCATAGCTATCTAGATCTCAAGAATAGTTGAATTAGTATAGAAGAAAATATTTAAGAAAATATTAAAAAATCTTATCCTCTGAGGATAATAATTTCCATCTCTTACATCAGAATGAGAGTTTCTACCTGTTGCCTAGCAAAATTACTTCATCTGCACAGAAACAAGATAGAAATTTAAAGGTGGAAATAAATACTAGCTTATCCACTTTAATCATTCTTTTTTCTTCCTTGAATTTTACGGCTTTGGAGCAAACTGTCTTTGTAGTTTCTCTTTTTCCCCCTATTCTCTTCTTTTAGCTGTCATTCCCAAGTGAATGAAAGGATGTGAAAGCACAACTAAAAAAACTTTAAAGGAAAACTGAATTTGGAACCAAGAAAAAAAAAAGTCACAAAAACAGAGGGAGTAGCCAAGTATACAGTTAATATTGGAGTAGAATAGAAAGACAAATAGCATTCTTGACTCAAATGAATGTTCCCTTCAGCTTCGCGGCCATGTCCATTTCTCCCTGATGTTTCAGAGAATCCTAATGCCTCAGAGTAGAAGTACTTGGAGAAAACCTTTGAAAAGGATCTCTTTTCTGTTTATCTCAAGAGTATATAATAAGCATGGCTTTAAGGAAGGGTTATCTTCTGAATCAAAAAGGTTGACTAAGATTTATCCATATCCTACCTTTAGATGATCTTTCTTCTGAGGTTTACCTATTTGTTGCCCAGCTTTAATCATTTCATTCATTGTTTTTATATATATATACATGTGTGTGTGTATATATATATATATATGTATATATATATATATTTTTTTTTTATTTTAAACCCTTCCATCTTGGAGTCTATACTGTGTATTGGCTCTAAGGCAGAAGAGTGGTAAAGGCTAGGCAATGGGTGTTAAATGACTTGTCCAGGGTCACACAGCTAGGAAGTGTCTGAGGCAAGATTTGAACCAGGATCTCCTGTCTCCAAGCCTGGCTCTCAATCCACTGAGCAACCCAGCTGCCCCCTGTTTTTCTATATTTTAAGGAAGCCAGGTGTTTTGGATTCTACCTTTTTGTCCCCCAGGAATGCAACTTCTGTTTTTCCTGTATTAACTTAGCCTCTAATAGATAGTAAACTTTTTTCTTTTTGTGAATTGTAACTAATATCTTGGGTTTTTATTAACTTGTAAAAAGACAGAGTTCTTGCTCTCTTTGTTACCATAAAAAGTATAATTTTTACATAAAATGTAAAACTAGTCCAGAATATGTAAAGTTAGTCCAGAAAACCACATGATATAGCAGAAAGAGAACCAGTTGAGAGTCAGGGACCCACATTTTAACATTAGCTCTAACATTAACTATGACCTATGTTTCTAGGCCTCAGTTTTTCTCAGCTATAATATGAAATGAACTCTTAAGCTACTCTTTTTTGTTAACAGCCAATAATCCTGATAATTCAATTCAGTTAATATCTGTTGGATATATTATAATTTATGTTACAGGTCAGTAGTGTCAAACATGTTAATATGGTCTGCAACACTGCAAAGTGTCCCCTAAAAAAGATTAAAATGCAATTGGATAGAGGCAATTAGGTTGCTCAGTGAAGAGAGAGCCAAGCCCAGAGACAGGAGGTCCCAAGTTCAAATCTTGCCTCATACACTTCCTAGCTGGTGACCCTGGGCCAGTCACTTAACCCCCATTGCCTGGCCCTTACAATTCTTCAGCCTTAGAACTAATACACAGTATTGATTCTAAGGTGGAAGATAAGAGTTTTGGAAGGAAGGAAGGAAGGAAGGAAGGAAGGAAGGAAGGAAGGAAGGAAGGAAAGGAAAAAAAAACAATGGAAGTTGGAAAAAGTCTTCCATATATTTCACCTAGTAGAATCTTAGCATCTGATAAAAAATAAGTCTTTAAAGTTTTCAATACTTTATTTAAATAAAACTGTGGACATTTTTTTCTCTCCACTGGTTGAACTAAATATAGCAAACAATATTTAAAATTTTCAAATTTTTACTTTTTCATTTATTTATTTAAATAAATTTGTGGACATTTGTTTCCACTCCTATTTGAGGGTATTTTTATGCCATGAGAATCCTGGGTTTTTGAAAACTATGCCAAGGAGGAATAGCTTTGTCAGGTTGCTACCAAGCTAAAATGGCATGACCCTGTACTTGTCATTGAAGGACCAAACTGGATAAGGTCAGAGAGTTTTCATCACCAGAAGATTTATGACCTCTTTAAAATTCTTGGCTTCCTTAAAAACTCAGCTCAAGCACTATCTTTTGCAGGAGTTCTTTTCTGGTCCTCCCCAGCTGCTTCTGTCCTCTTTTCCAAGGTTATCTTATATCTGATTATATACACACACACAACTATATACAATATGTTGTATGTATATTTACATGTTATAGTCCCTCATTTCTTGAGGACAAGTACTGTTAGTTTGGTTTTGTCTCCTTAGAACTTAGTACAATAACTGTTGTTTATGCGATATTTGTTGATTGATTGATTACCTAAGGTGATTTTTTAAATAAAATTTTGCCATAGCAATTCATAAAGGTTAAGTAGTGGAGCAGCTAGATGGCTCAGTGGATTGAGAGTCAGGTCCAGAGATGGGAGGTCCTGGGTTCAAATTTGGCCTCAGACACTTCCTAGCTGTGTGACCCTGGGCAAGTCGCTTAACCCCCATTGCCTAGCCCTTACCATTCTTCTGCCTTAGAATCAATGCGCAGTATTGATTCTAAGATGAAAAGTAAGGTTTAAAAAAAAACATAAATAAATAAATAAAGGTTAAGAAGTTGTGACCTCAAGGAATTTTGTCAACTTTAAATTCATACTATGACCTAAGTGCTGCTTAAATTGTATATCATATAATTTTTTTCTTTCTTATGCCAAGTAGCTAAATGGAATTATTTCATTTTATCCATGTGGATGTTACTTGTTCTCTAAGCTAGAAACATTGAAATTATCTTTAGCTCTTCTTTCTCCTTTACCCTTTCATCCAGTCTTTCAAGTCTTGTTTATTCCTTTGAAATCTACATCTTGATATGCATTTCCTTCTTAAATCTCACCATTGCTACTCCATTCTAGTCCCTCAATCACTTCATGCCAAGGCTGTACTATGATAAGTCCAATGCTTTGTTTTCAGTCCTTGTCATCTATCTCTTATACCAGATGAAACTTCCTAAACTAACATTCTCTTGTCACTCCCTTGATCTGGACCCAACAATAATATCAAGGATGATCTCCTTCTGTTTGGCTTTCAAGATACTTGACAGTATTGCTTTAGCAATTCAAACTTATTTCAGGTTATTCCCAGCTTTAAGCGCCTGCTGTAGCGAGCCCTTTGATGTCATTACTCCACTTATCTCGAAATTTCCCTTCCTACCCAATCTCCCAACACATACATACAGATACAGAATGCTCTTTCTCTTCTTCACTTACCTAGAGCCCATTCCTACTTCCTAGCTTATCTCAGATTCCACCTTTTCCTAGAAACCCTTCCCTAGCCCAAGCTCTTCTGGATGTGTCAATACCATCTAATATATCACTTTATCATTCCCTAACTTCTTTCCTTTCTGCATGAGCTCTATCTCCTCTGCACTCCTTGACAGTATCATGTTTTATTATTGTAAATGTCATATATTTAATACAATCTCAGGTACATCCAAAGTTTTATTAAATAAGTGTTTATAAATGTCTTATTTTAACTTCAGATCATAACAACCAGGAAGAAGGACAAGAAAACTTAGTGTCAAAATCTCATGCTAAGTAAAGATCAAGCAAATACACTATTGTGGTTATTGATGATGATATCATTATCAAAGTGTCACATCCAATCCATCCAACCAGTTATTGTCGATTATGGCAGAATTTATTCCCTTTTCCCCCCACCCCCCAATGTGAGACCAAAGGTGAAAATGGCTCAGGAGTGTGGGATGTATAGAAACTACAAACAATTGCTGTGGTGAGGGTTAGGAGACCATGCAGATGATGGATTATCATTCCACTGAAGGTGTATAAATAGTCATTTAAAAATAGAACATAGAAATTGATTTATAGCATTGCTGTTACAAATATTAACCATATTGACAGCTGTAAAAATGAATCTTTTGAACTTGAATTATATAAAAATTACTTTCTAGAGTGATGTAGTAAATTATTGAAATACATATGTACATATTTCAATCTCTGTCATCATCAGTATGGGTAAATGATGGATATTTCAATGTTTCTATATCTTATCTCCTTAGAACTTAAGCTCTTAATAATTTAGCTTCTTCAAGTCTCACTTTCTTCATTTGTAAAAATGAAGATCTTGAACTAGATGATCTTTGAGATCTTTTAAAACTCTGAATCGAATGACCTGTGATCTTGGACAACTTTTGTCCATGGTCTCCTATAAATCTTTAGGAGACCAAATAATGGGCAGAAGATCTCTTCATGTTTTTTTAATGTTCTTTGGACATCATTAAAGCACTCAAACTGTTCATCTCTTAACCTTCACTCTCACTGCATAACTGGTTTCCCTCTTATCTAATTCATTTCCTTGATATCATTTATATCACTTGTACATGCATCATCAAATTTAATATTCTACACATGCCTCGTGTTCACCACTGACCCTTCCCTTGCCTTTTTGGGTTATGCACAATTTTGAGTATTCATGTTGGCTCATGATTCTTAGCCCATACAGCATCACTAGAAAAATATTGATTTTAAGAAAAGATGGACCTAGGTTAGCCTATCTGCTTGGGTGCAGTTAAAGAATGATGAGGGAACACATGGTGGACATGAGCAGGCTGCAATAAGACTTTAAAAAGAAGGAATTCAGAAGGAAAATTAATAAAAAGGATGTCATTCAAGAAATGTATGAGTGAAAAAAAAGAAAGATCATCAGTAGTTTATATGCTATATCCTAAATATGTCAGGAGAAAGCAAGGAAGGCCACTAACATTTGGGTCAGCATTGCTCTTGTAGAAAGCTTATGGGATGTCACTTATAAGAGTTTCCCAGGAACATGGGCAGACATAGGTGAGTTGTACTTTGTTTTATTGGAAAGAAAGCTCACGCTGAGAAGGTCACAGATTTGAGTCTTCTTTTGGAGACCCTGCATATGTGAATGTGAGTCATAGAATACCATCTTGTCCAAAGAATCAAGAGTCTTTTCATCCTAGAGATACCTCCTCTCCTGTGGTTGGTCTCTTTTTCCCATTGATGAAGTCTTGCCTATAATTTCTACTTGATGAAGTATCTGGCAAATCATGACTCACTTTTCTCCCACCTCTGCTCCAGACTCTCTGGACTTCTCCCCCTCATACTCTTGAGACCTTCTCACCCTTGTAGATACAGATATGTCTGCCTCTGTGGCTAGTCCCTTCTTCCCACTGGTGAATTGTTGTTTCCTGGAACATCTGTTTAAAACATACCACCATCAGCCTTGGCTCATGATTCTCAGCTCTTGAGGCCCCGTTCCTTACTCTGGGGAGGGAGAAGAGGCAAGCAACCTTCTATCCCTTACCCAGAGTTAGCTGTGTTATATTTGTTGTCATTTCCCATTAAAATATGAGTTCTTTGAAGTTTGATACTCTTTATGTTTTATATATTTTTATTTTCAATGCTTTAGCACAGTTCCTATCACTTAGTAAATACTTAATCATTCTTCTTGACTGATTGAATCTAATGAGTATAATAAGTAAGACCCAACATTGAAAATACAACTAAAATATCAGGACAGTTTGATTTTTCGTAAGCAAATATTAAGACTTTATATTTATCCCTATTGAATTTTTCCTTATTAAATTCATCTGAATGCTTTAGCATATTATAATTTATTTGGAGTCTAACTTAATCATCTAATATGTTAGTTATCCCACCAAGCTTTGTGTCATCTCAAGGTTTGATGAACCTGCCATTTATGTTTTATCCAAGTCATTGATTAAAATGTTGAATAACTTAGAACCAAACACATCTGTGGGGTACTTAATCCACTCGGGACATCCTCCCATGTTAACCATAAATGTCAGGGCAGCTTAGAGAGCCAGGTCTGGAGATAGGAGGTCCTGGGTTCAAATCTGTTCCCAGACACTCCCTAGCTATGTGACCCTGGGCAAGTCACTTAGCCCTCATTACCTAGCCCTTTCTGCTCTTCCGCCTTTGAATTGATACTTAGTATTGATTGTAAGATAGAAAGTAAAGATTTAAAAAAAAGTTTATCATCAATGGCCTACATGGGGAAGTAGAAATGTACTGGTAAATACATAGTGTGATGAGAGGGAGATAGATATAGATCTACATTTATATAGGTAGATAGAGATCTATAACTATATACAACTATACTGATGGTGAATAGTTTTGAGGGTGCTAATGTACTGATCTCAAAATATTCTACCAGGATTTTTTTATAGCAGCAAGACATAGAATACAAGCATTTCTGAGGAATTATTATCACAGAGAGGTGAATGGGGGCAAGAACAAAAATGGTTAAGATCATGCTGTAGCATGTAACCAAAGAGGACCCTTAAGGAAGAAAAGAGGTAAATGATGTCATCAAGGAATTGTATAATAGGTGGGGAAAAGAGGCTGGTGTCATGGCAAGAATGAGATTTGACAGGTGAGAGTCCAGTTGTTTCACTGATGATTTCACAATGTTGGGGGGAAGCAAGAAAGGGTGGCAGAGCAGAGAAGGAGCTGGAATTTTGAAGAGACGGGTTCAGATGCTCCATTATGAGCAGTGTGATCCTATGGAAGTCACCATCACTGTGCCTTGTTTTAAGTATCTATAAAATTAGACGGTTGGGCTTGATAACTCCTCTCTCCTGCCCTCCAGCTTTACATCTACGATCCTGGGACCTCGAGAACATTGAATGGGCTTCCACTCTGATGAATTGTTCCCATGGTACAGGCAGAAAGGGAGGAGAGGTGATCTGCAACTTTGCAACATCAAATTGTGTCAGATAGATGATAGTGTCGGTACATTTGAGCACCTGAGCATAATATTGTCATATAATTGTGGACAATTAAGGTTTGAAAAGGGAAAAGAAAGACTTTTTAAAAAGCAAATTATATTCTATAGCAGACCATATCTTTATTGCCTCTTTCCTTAGAAGAGTGTAAGTTCCTTCAAAGGAATAATCCTTTTTTATTTTGTCTTTGTGTTCTCAGCGACTATTCAGATAAATGCCTGCTACATACATAGAAGGCTCACATGCTTTTGAATTGAATTGAAGTTACAGTCACGTAATTAACTGAAAGGCATAGATAATAAAATATTCCATTAGGTTTATTGTTTATTAATTACAAAAAAGCATTTGACTAATGTAATGGGGATAATTTGAGGAAAGGTGTGTGGTAAAAGGGGATTTTGAAAGGAGGTTGTCAGGGACTTGCTAGATGAGTAATCTAGGTTACAGGTAGGCTGGAATAAGGAGATTCAGGATATAATAGGGCTGAAGTCAGGAGTATAACACTGAAAGAAACAAGATCTTCAGGGAGAGGGAGAATTAATCTAAACAGGCAAAGACATCAGGCTTTACAGACTGGGACTTAAACTTAAACCCAAACTGAAAGGAAATAGACTAAA
The DNA here is from genome assembly GCF_016433145.1 of Gracilinanus agilis. Taxonomy (NCBI): domain Eukaryota; kingdom Metazoa; phylum Chordata; class Mammalia; order Didelphimorphia; family Didelphidae; genus Gracilinanus; species Gracilinanus agilis. The sequence goes on along the minus strand of NC_058133.1, from coordinate 393,383,185 downwards.
CTGAAATTAACTACAGACTTTAGTTAATTTCACAGGAAGGGACTTGTTTTGAAGTTACACCTTCCTTCAAGATGGATACCCGGCTTCCCTTCAACCCAGAGTATGTTGGTTCTTTCCCTCTTCTTCCCTCTCTTAATAACTAACTGAAAAATTATACCAATAGGTCTGTTGAAACACAAAAGGGTTTATTATCTTTAAAGGATGATTTGTCAGGAAGGTGGATTGAGGAAGCCCTAACAGTTGTCTCAGGAACCTCAGGTGGGGGAAGGGAGGCAGAGATGGCGTCTGAGCAAGGACCTGCTTTAACTCAGCTTACAAAGTGCTCTTGATATCTAAAGGGAATAAATGATGACTGACTAATTTCTTTATATATTAATACTATCAAAATTAATAGTTAAACCCTTCACAGATTTGAACTCCTCTCTAATTTACTCTCCTTATTAACTCCACAGACATATAAGATAAGGGAAGGAAGGTAGGAAATAATAAAGGAAATGAAGATACAAAGGGTTTATCTAAAATAAGAATTCTTCAATAAATATTTCAAAGCTAGGCTAAATTTCACTTCTACAGATAGGTAAGGAAGCAGCTCAGCAGGTCTGAAACTCTCTCTCCGAGATTCACAAACCAACTGCCTTTTCTCTCTCAAGATTCCAAACCCCTAATTGATTACAGAACTCAGCCAAAGCTTGAAAAAAACTATCATGACCCCCTGTCTCTATACTACACTAAGTAAAGTGAAATACCACTTTAAGGGTTCTTCTTCAAGATGTTGTTACCTATGTACACGTCAGAATGATAGACATGCCTTGAACGATATAAAAACAAAGATAAATCAACGTTCTGATTATTAACATCTGTCAAAGCATAATATCTCTCAAAGGTGATATATTCTCACTAAAGTTGTTCGCCACTATTATTGAGTAAGTCCAAGAAAGAGTTTAAGTGGAAAAAGGTTTTTTTTAGATGGTAAGGACCTCCTGATATTCCTTTTAGCAAGATGACATTGTAATACTTTCATCAAATCTCAGAATATTGTGAATCCCTCAAATTATAACAGTCTATGATTACTCAGAGTGTATCTTGCCTACACAAGGAAAATCAAGGTGATGAAAGACATCTTTTGTGTGTAAACTATAATAAACAGTTAGATACACAACACATATAGCTCATCTTGGTACAAATTAGCTAAAAAGCTGCACTTAGGGAACATCCTTTTCTCCTCAATATATCTTATGAATTTACCCCCTATTCCATTACATCACTAGCAAAAAATAGAAGAAATTGATAGAATAAACAGATTAGACCATCCAGAATTAAGATGAAAGGAACATAGTAGATCAGTGTTTGAGAAGTTAAGTATCAAAAAAGAGTAAAGGATTTTAATATCCAGCAATGCCTATTAGAAAAATCAGATGTTATGATAAAAAATAGAATTATATCTCCATCTGATAAGCTATATCATAATGATTTCCAAGTAGATCAATAATCTGAATTTACAAAAACAAATGAAATTTATAATAGAAATTAGTTGAAAATAAAATGTTATAGCTGGTCAGAGCTGTAGAGCAGATTCTAAGCTAATTATTATCTCATACATATTATACAATATATATGTAAAATACAGATATTTTATATATAAATATAATTATGATTAATCTAAACTATTCAAAAAGGAACAATTATAGCAGAAAATAGCAATTTCTTGACCCTCTTTCAGAAACCCAGGGAATAATAGTGGCAGTGACACTGGGTGTTCTGCAAGCAGCATTGATGTTCCCAGCAGTGCTGGACAGTGGGGAAGACAGAGCCACTTTGGCTTGCAGACATCATTAGAGTAGCAGTGTTAAATTGAAAAAGAGCTTAAGATGATAAAATTCAGTGCTGGTAGACCATTTGAGAACAGACACACTATAAAACCAATAATGGATTTATGAATTAGTATATTTTTGGAAAGAGTTCTGATATGATACAGTAAGAACTTTATGGCCTTTCTACCAGTGAATACTAAGGATATTATTGATGGAAACAAAATAAATTGTTTCAAAACTATTAATAGAATCATGCATAACAGTGAACAAATGGTAACAACCTATAGTTCTAAATTTGATAAATACTGAAGAAGCTGCAATTTGTGAACATATATTATTGTCACATAAGAAATGTCAGATGTGAAAGCCAAAAATAATATGAGATGACATATATAGTGATGTGGAATGAAAAAAAAGAAGAAACAAAAAAATACTCATATTGACTAGATCCATGTAAATAATAATTATAATAATTGCAACAAATTCCACAATAAAAATACACAGGAAAAAAATTTTCCAAAAAAAACATAGAAACTAACTTAACAATTTTGTTATGGCCATCTTCAAATGAATACATATATATATATATTTTTTTAAATTGTACTTAGGTGGACATATTTATATAATTTTGATGGCTAACAGGTTTAAATTTTAAGAGAAAGGAAACAATGTCATCTTAATCTTCTCCTCCTCAAATACACAAATTTATGTCCACTCAACCGGAATGATTATATAACATATTTGTAGAAGAATAGAAACTTCAACTGAAAGTCTTGCTTGAGCAATTGACCATCACAAAGAATTAACTACCCTTCCTTTTTACTTAAATTTTCTTCATAAATTAGATATTTACTCCATTGTTTGTATATAAATTCTTTACCTAGTACAGACCAGAGCGTATCCCTGTGGATCTTCCCAACCTTTGCAGTTTGGGTCCATGTCCTTTTCTAGATCTTTCATGGAGTGTATCATACCCCAAGAATGTTGTGGGCTTTCATTTTTTAAAATTGATTTTATTCATATCATTTTTTAAGGTTGCCTAAATCGTTTTTTAAGGTTGCCTAAATTTTCCTTTGTATCCCTTCACCTCTCCTTGAAGAGGCATTTCTTAGAAAAAATAATGTAAAAAGAAATAGAGGGAAAAGAAAAAAAAAAGTCAGCAAGACCTATTTATCCATGTCTTTCTATCATGACAATTTATGCATTATTCTTCCTGCTTAAACTTCTCAAAGGCGTTAGGGTGAACATTTCTTTCTTGGGCTGTTTGTTCTTTATAATTCCATATCATTTGTTTTTAACTATTATTTTTTCTTTTTTAAAATTCATTGTTTTTTTATATTCATTTTAAAAATTTTGAATTCCAAATTCTTTCTTCTTCCCTGACCCATTGAGAAGGCAAGCAATATGATTTTAGTTATACATGTGAACTCATGCAAAACATATTTCATTATTAGCCATATTGTAAAAAATAAAATGAGAAATAAAAATATGGTTCAATTTTTGCTGTTTTATTAATTCTCTAGAGATAGTATTTTTCATTATGAGTCTTATAGAATTGTCTTGAATCATTCTTTTGATCAGAGTAAATAAATCTTTCATAATTGATTAGTTACCATATTGCTGTTAAAGAATACAGTGTTTTCCTGGTTCTTTTACTCATTTTGCATCAGTTTATATGTTTTCCCAAGTTTTTCTGAAACCATTCCTTTTTGATCTTTACTTAAAGTACATGATAATATTCCTTCACAATCATATACTGTAATTTGTTCAGCCATTCCCCAATTGATGGCCATCTCTTCAATTTCCAAATATTTGCCACCACAAAAAGAGCTGCTATCAGTATTTTTGTATAGGTCCTTTCCTTTTTTCTCTGAACTCTTTGGAATGGAAATGTAGTGGTGGTTTGGTATTGTTGGGTCAAAAGGCATGCACAATATTATAGCCCTTCGGGCACAGTTCTAAATTGTTCTCCAGAATGGTTGGGCAATTCATAAATCCACCAACAGTGCATTAGTGTACCTATTTGCCCCAAAACTCCTCCAACATTTGTTATTTTCTTTTTCTGTCATGTTAGCCAACCTGTAATGTGAAAAGTAGTTGTGTATGTGTGTATGTGTGTTTCCACCAAATTATTGACCTAGAACTGATGGAAAGTGAAGTAAGCATAGCCAGAAAACAGTACAACATATGCAAAGACTTCTTTTTGGAAATCATTGTTAAAAAGGATGTCCCAATATACACCAAAAATAGTTATCACTTTTTTGATAATAAAGAACCGGAAGCAAAGTAGATGTGTATCAATTGGGGAATGACTAAACAAACTGAATATAATGGAATATTTTAAGAGGCAGCTACTATGAGGGATATAAAGAAGCACAAAAAGACATATCACCTGATACAGAGTAAAGTAAATTGAAATAGAAAAACAATATATGCCCCAACTACAACACTGTAAACAGAAAGAACAATTATAAAAGCTATCTAAAATGAGTATAATAGGGAGCAGCTGGGTAGCTCAGTGGATTGAGAGCCAGGCCTAGAGATGGGAGGTCCTAGGTTCAAATCTGGCCTCAGACACTTCCCAGCTGTGTGACCCTGAGCAAGTCACTTGACCCCCATTGCCTACCCTTACCACTCTTCTGCCTTGGAGCCAATACACAGTATTGACTCCAAGATGGAAGGTAAGGGTTTAAAAATAAAATAAAATAAAATGAGTATAATAAATTTACAAAGAACAACCAAGAAGACATTCTTACCCCTACTTCTTTGGATAGAAGTTCATGAGTACATAACCTTTTAAAAAATATATTGAACAGTTTTTGCCAATTTTCTTTTCTCTTCTTCCTCTTTTTCTTGTTTTTTTTTAAAAAAAAAAAAGTATTTGTTTCATAGGATGGCCTTTTGGGAGAAGGACTGCTAGGATAAATTCAATGGAAATCTTCCACATCTGGAAATGTACTCTCTCCGCTCCTCTACCTCCTAGAAACCTTCTCTTACTTCAAGATTTAGCTAAAACAGCTAATATTTCCTGATCCTCTCAATTGCTAGTGCCCACCACAGACTGAATTTAGTTTAACAACTTCATTTTTATATTTATTCCCTTTATATTTATTCTGAATGTGTATTTTGTCTGGGGAGGGGGGCTGTCTGTATCCATCTTTCTCCTTGCATCCATTAGAATGTCAGATCATTACAGGTAGGGAAATATTCCATTCATTGTATTTTAATCCTAGCTACCTAACATCATGACTCCTCCCTTTCTTTCCTTCTTCCTCCAGTGGATTTAATAAGGCAGTAAGGCATTGTATGTAGTATGTAATAAATGTTATTTCTATCCTTTGTACTTATAACTGCCCTATAATTTTTTCTTTAAAAAAATAAATCAGATCTTCTGTAAGGTTCAAATTTCTCAGTTAGATTAGATTTATGGTTTCTAAATGGTTAAATTCTAAATTATCTTATTTGAATAAACAGTGGCTACCAGCACTGATAAATTTATTATAGAATAAAAAGCACAGGTTAATTTCATGGTTTATTGTATTAGGATATGTGGTTGTTATTTATTTTTTAATCTAATTTTTGACTCAGTTGTTTATGGAATAGCAACTTTAATTACATTGATGAAATATCACCATGATTACCCCTTCTCCATTAGAATATCCCACAGTGAGACATCTGGATGGGGAGGAAGGGGAGATTGAAGAACTTAATGTTTTATGGATATTGTATAATGAAAGCAGGACAATTTTGGTAAGAAAAGAATAACTGAAGGAGTTTTTGTCCACTTCTGAATTGTCACAGTCACTGAAGACCTTTTAACCTGCTTATCATAGACCAACAGGATATAGAATATTGACAAGGGGAAGGAAGATAAATGAAGAAGAGAAGACTGTGTTCTGACTTGGGCAGCAGATGTTCAGGAAACTTGTCCCCAATAGCAATGATTGCTGTAATGATTATGGCTCCATGATTACCAAATCTACTAAAATATATGACAAGAATGAAGCAGGAGGCAAGGAAAAGTTGTAGCTTCTATAGCATATCAAATCCTAACTCATTTCAGTCATCTTTATGTCAGTTTAGTTGTTTACTTCCAAGATTAATTTTAAGATACTTCTTTACTAAAAATATGCAATGCCTCTTCTTCTACTAATGCTTTATAAATGCCTAGAGAGTAAAAGTTTCTCTGTGCAAATGATGTGGCTATATTTCTTGAAGGTCAGATATTGGGAATACCATAAAATGTCAGAGCTGCAAGGAACCTTTGGGATTTTTCACTCCAATTCATTCATTTTTACAAATTAGTAAACTGAGGCTCATCATAGTTAGGATTTTTCCAAAGGATAACCCAGTTCTGCTGACTCCCAATACTTTAATGCTTAATACTTTGATAAAAGTCACAAGTCGTATTTCTAGGGTTAGAATTTTTATTTCTCCTATGAGGTAATGGGCCAGATGTCTTACAACTGTTGAAAGAACTTACTAAGAGTATGATTTTCCCCCTTTTTTCTCATTCTTCTCTCTAACCTCAGAAGAAAAGTTTCTCCTCTTCTTTCTAAAGATAATCTTTCATTTGTCTCATTTCTTATTACTTCCCCTGATTTCCAAAATTATCCCTACCCTCTGTTATCTTTACTCTCTAACTGCATAGATTTCTTCCCTTCCACTTTGAAACATGAGGAGATTTGAGAAAACAAAAACAATCCACATCACATACCCTTGCTATTCCTTCTGAATAGTGTTGAATCTTACTGTCCAAATAATGTCAAACACAAGAAATGTATGTTTGATTTCTATTTGTTATACATCCATGTTTTCCCTTCTTAATCCTTTATGATAAGATCTTTTTTCCTCACTGCTATACTGAAAGATTTCTGAAAAGCTTTCTGGAAGATTATCAGTGATTTCACTTATCAAGCACAGGGACCTTTTCCTGATATTGTTAACTCCTATTTTTTCTTAGATTTTGTCTTGAATTTTTTGGCTCTCTCTACCTCTCTGTTCTTTTCTTTTTGCCTTTGAATATCTTCCTCCTTCTCTGTCTATGAATGTCCATCAAGACCTTGGCCTTCACCCTTTTTTCAACAATCTTTGTGCACATAAGTGCAAGATTTTCATCTGTAGCTCAGGTCTTTTTGCCTCTCTTCCCATCCATTTTTCTACAACCCAAAGAATGTATATATTTTGTTGTTATCTAAAATTCAAACAATCAAGAATTGAACTAAAAATGTACAGCCATGTCTCCCCATACTGGCTCTGCTCTGCAGGTGCCTTATTTCTGTTACCAGTTCAATTCAATAAGCATTTATTAAGCTTCAACTATGTTCTAGCCCTATACTTAGTGCTCAGAAGATAAAATAGACCCTGTTCCGAAAGAACTTGCTTTCTACTAGAGGGAAATTTAATAATAATAGTATGCAGAATAAGTATAGGCCAAAAAATTGTTAAGAGAGCAGTAACATTGTGCATTTGTGTGGCTCAGTGGATAAAGAGACAGATCAGGAGATGGGGAGGTCCTGGATTCATCTCTGACCTCATATAATTCCCAGCTGTGTGATTCTGGGCAAGTCACACAATCCCAATTGCCTAGCTTAAGAACTCTTCTGCTTTAGAACTGATACTTATTATCAATTTTAAGATAGAAACTTAGGGTTGAGAGAAAGAGAGTGAGGGAGAGAGAGAGAGAAAACAGTAACAAGTAGAGAGAAGACCTGTCCTGACTTAGTGCTCAGTCCCTAGACTATATAAGGCTCCTATCAACTGATTATTCTTCAAATTAAAACCAAAATTCCCAACTTCTCTCATTCCCATGATTCAATCATTTGAGGCAGAAATCCCCTCTTATTCATATCTCTCCCCATGCTATCCTTTTAATCCACTTCATCCCTGCCACTTTATACCTCAGATTTTGCTCAGTGCTCTTCCTATTACTCACCTCCTATTACTCACATTGCACTCTCTACAATCCCTGCATTATTTTTCAAAACAAATTCACCTTTGTCTCTTCATTTTGGGGAAAGGGGTAGGGTAAGGAAGGGATTTTTTTTACTTAAGTATTTTTCTAAGGTTACATTATTCATGTGCTTTCCCTCCTTTCCACCCCCCCCCCCCAAAGCTGACAAGCAATTCCACTGGGTTATCATCTATTATCACTCAGTACCTATTTCCACATTATTCATACATGTAATAATCTTTTAAAAACCAAAACTGTGGGGCAGCTGGGTAGCTCAGTGGAGTGAGAGTCAGGCCTAGAGACAGGAGGTCCTAGGTTCAAACCCGGCCTCAGCCACTTCCCAGCTGTGTGACCCTGGGCAAGTCACTTGACCCCCTTTGCCCACCCTTACCAATCTTCCACCTATGAGACAATACACCGAAGTACAAGGGTAAAAAATAAACTGCATATCCAATACCCATATAAACAAGTGATAAATCATATGTTTTCCTTCTACGTTTCTACTCCCACAGTTCTTTCTCTGGATGTCGATAGCATTCTTTCTCATAAGTCCCTCGGGATTGTCCTGGATCATTGCATTTCTATCAGTAACGAAGTGGATTAAATTTGATTGTCCCACAATGTTTCAGTTACTGTGTACGATGTTCTCCTGGTTCTGCTCATTTCACTCTGCATCAGTTCATGGAGATCTTTCCAGCTTGTACGGAAATCAAGTAGTTTATTGTTCCTTATTGCACAATAGTATTCCATCATATCATATACCACAGTTTGTTCAGCCATTCCCCAATTGAAGGGCATCCCCTCTTTTTCCAATTTTTTGCCACTACAAAGAGCACAGCTATGAATATTTTTGAACAAATATTTTTCATTATTATCTCATTGGGGTACAAACCTAGTAGTGGTATTGCTGGATCAAAAAGTAGACATTCATTTAAAGCCCTTTGGGCATAATTCCAAATTGCCTTCCAGAATGTTTAGATCAATTCACAACTCCATTAGCAGTGCTGTAGTGTCCCAATTTTGCCACATCTCCTCCAATATTTACTATTTTCCTTTACTTTCATATTGGCCAATCTGCTAGGTAGGAGACGGTACCTCAGAGTTGTTTTGATTTGCCTTTCTCTAAATAGGAGGGATTTAGAATACTTTTTCATGTGATTATTTATAGTTTTGATTTCTTCATCTGAAAACTGCCTATTCATATCCTTCAACTATTTGTCAATTGGGGAATGGCTTGATTTCTTGTACATTTGACTTAATTCCTTATATATTTTTGGAAATTAGATCTTTATCAGAGAATTTTATTATAAAAAATTTTTCCCAGTTTGTTGATTCCCTTCTAATTATTGTTGCATTTTGTTTTGTTTGTACAAAAACTTTTAAATTTAATATAATCAAAATTATTCGTTTTACATTTTGTAATGTTTACAATCTCTTGCTTGGCCTTAAATTCCTTCCTTTCCCATAGATCTGACAGGTATACTATTCTATGTTCATCTGATTTATTTATGATTTCACTCTTTATATTTAGATCATTTATCCATTGTGAATTTATCTTGGTGTAGGATGTAAGATATTGATCTAAACCTAATTTTTTCCATACTGTGTTCCAATTTTCCCAGCAGTTTTTGTCAAATAGTGAGTTCTTGTTCCAAAAGCTGGGATCTTTAGATTTATTAAACACTAACACTAGATTGCTGAGGTTATTTACCCCTAGACCAGTGATGGGCAAACTTTTAAAGAGGGGGGCCAAAGGAAAGGAAATGTTTATTTGTCAGTCTGTTTCTAAGGCATCTCTTTAGAAGTTTCATTGTATTGTAATTCTACTTATTGTATTCATCAGATTAGGAATAATGTCCCCTAGCCTGATAGAACATTTCAGGGCCTGCAGGCCTTAGTTTGCCCATCACTGCCCTAGTCTATTCTATTGATCCACCCTTCTATCTCTTAGCCAGTACCATATTGTTTTAATGATCACTGCTTTGTAGTACAGTTTAAGATCTGATACTGCTAGGCCCTCATCCTTCACATTTTTTTCCCATTAGTTCCATTGATATTCTTGATCTTTTCTTCTTCCAGATGAACTTTTCTAATTTTATCTTTTTTTCTAATTTCTTTATAATTCTTTTAAAAGTTTTTTGGTAGTTTGATAGATATGGCACTAAATAAGAAAATTAGTTTAAGTAGGATTGTCATTTTTATTATATTAGCTTGTCCTACCCATGAGCAATTAATGTTTTTCCAATTGTATAGATCTAGTTTTATTTGAGTGAAAAGTGTTTGTAGTTGTGTTCATATAATTCCTAAGATTGTCTTGGCAAATAGATTCCCAAATATTTTATATTTTCTAGAGTGATTTTAAATGGAGTTTTTCTTTCTAACTCCTGCTGCTGAGTTTTGTTGGAAATATATAGAAATGCTGATGATTTTATGTGGGTTTATTTTGTATCCTGCAACTTTGCTAAAATTGTTAGTTATTTCTACTAGCTTTTTAGTTGATTTTCTAGGATTCTTTAAATAAACCATCATATCATCTGCAAAGAGTGATAGTTTAGTTTCCTCATTGCCTACTTTAATTCCTTTAGTTTCTTTTTCTTCTCTAATTGCTACCACTAGCATTTCTAATACAATATTAAATAATAGAGGTGATAATGGGCATCCTTGCTTTACTTCTGATCTTATTGGGAAGGCCTCTAACTTATGCCCATTGCAGATGATACTTGCTGATGGTTTAAAATACTACTTATTATTTTGAGGAAAGGTCCTTCTATTCCTATACTTTCTAGTGCTTTTTTAATAGGAATGAGTGTTGTATTTTGTCAAAGGCTTTTTCTGCATGTGTTGAGATAATCATCTTTTCTCTTCAATCTAAATTGTTTCTCTGTTCTTTTACTAATGGAAATCTGACTCTTCTCAAAAGGCTTTGCATCTCTTAACATACTGGGTCCTCCTTCTTTCATGCCTCCACAAACACTGGGCCATGAAGAGGAATAGACAAGTCTTGCTCCTCACTCCAAATTCCAGACCATTCTTTTTCTACCATAATCAATAACCTCTTTTTCTTTTAAGTTCACTCCATTCATCTTTATCTCCTAGTTCAGTAGGACAAACAGAAAGGGATCCCTGTGGACCACATACTGGCTTAAAACTACAAGTTAGCATTATCAATATTATATTGTTTTTATTCTTTTTTTTTACATTTTCCAATTACATTTTAACCTGGTTTGGGCCACACACAGGGGTTTTGAAGGCCTGGAATTTGGTACCTCTGAACAAGTCCACCTTTTTGTCACAATCATTTGTCAACCTCCAGGTCATTCTCCTTTTCTCAAGTTGCTCAGTTCTTGGTCCACAAGTCATCCTGATCATGCTAAGCTTTGTCCTCATACTTAAAGATCTCTTTAAGATATGCTGATTTCTACTCAAACATCTTGGCTCCCCAATTGTTCAAGCTCTTTAATTCTCATGATTTTCATCTTGACTCCACCACACCCACATAAAGGGATGGTCTTATCTTTAATCTAACATCTTCTGTAACTTTTATCTCCATGATCCAGAAATATGAAATTCCCTTCTCCTCCTAATACTCTCCTATCCTTTAGTCTCTCCCTCTGCTTCACCCAAGTTTAACCCATTTTTCATTCTCAGTATAATTTCCAGAGTCTCCACACCTTGATGTTCTCCCAGACCATTAACCATTTTACCTTCACTTCCTTCCCTTCAAAACCCTGATTCCACTGTTGATTTTATTCTTTTTTTCCTTTTATTAGTCACATTTTAACAAATCATAATCCTCATTTGCTCCTACTTACCTTCTCTATTCCTAATCACATAATAACATAATTCATAAAAGTTACACATCCATGCCAGCTGGATTTACCACAAATTTTTATCTACCTTTCAATTTAACCCATTGATACTTTGAAATCATTTCATTCTTCCTTGATTTTTTAAAAATCATAATCTATTCAGAGACTTTTCCAAACCTTTTTGTCCTCATATGATCTATACATTCTCTTGTTACAGAACTTCAGTTCCTATTTTATTGGGGAAAAAAATAGCCATCCATTCCATTTTTTGCCTTCTCCCATTAGCACAAAAGGCAATGAACTGAAGAGATCTAGTGTAATGGTGAGTTCATTATCAGTGAGCAAAGAGTCCTCTGGTTACAATGTAAGAGTGTAGCAGAGGAATATAGAGACTGAAGTAGGAGGTCTATAGGGATGGAAGCATAGGTAGGACTTCTGCCACAATAGATTTTTAACTCACATCATAGGGATAAAGGAGATACTGCATCTGCCCATGCCTTCTAAACTCCGAGGAATTACAGTCACAAAGAGCCAGCCACCCTTTCAAGTCCTACAAAGACTTTTTTGGGCCTGAATTACCACAACAGCCTTTTTGCTGATTCCTCTCTTGAATCTCTTCCAGCTATACATTAGACCTACAATTCCCAAACTGTGTGCAGTGGCCATGCTATGACCATACAGGGACACTGCTGGCTATTTTAAGGAGAGAAATATTTTTTGAGGGAAACACAGTAATACTTGATGCTTCTCAGTTATTGAATGAATGATTAGTGTAGGGTACTTCAGTTTTCACATTAGAACATGCTTTTTTTTTTTCATTTTGATGACATTTTCAATGTTTGAGATGTTTCTGTTTACTTATACTTTTTATCTACAGCAGTAACTTGCATTTCTTACTTGTGATATATCTTTGCAAAGCTGAGGTTTTTTGCAGTTGCTGTGATAAAGCAGTATGAAATAGGAAAAGAGAGTGGCCATATCAATTCTGTTTCCAAGATTTGAAAAGTTGTGTAGTGTCCAATAGATGCACATATCCCACTAAGTAACTGTGATTATTGAAATAAAAATATCATATTTTCTTTCAACTTATGTGTATTATTTATTTATTTCCAATGGCTACTAAATTATTAGAGGATATATACTTATTAAGTCATTTGGACCTAACTACTTAATAAACAGAACTCTTAGGTATTTGTTTGTGGTCTAAGGGCACTATGAAAAAATTACTGAGACACAAAGGTGCCAAGAAATGAATTAGGAAAGTTTGGGAACCCCTTGAGAACATGTACAATTTTATATTATCTTCTGCATATAAGATCGGGTTGTCGTTTTTTTTTTTTTTAACCTAGATTTCCAGACCTTTCATATATGGCTCTATCCTATCTATGTAACTCTGAGTATAATAAGATCATAGAGTTGAAAGAGATCTCAGAGATTATCCAGTCTAATCCCCTCATTCTTTGGGCAAGAAGACTCAATCTGGGAGAAGGTAAGTGAATGGTTCAGGATCATACAATAAGTGACAGAAATATGACAAATACCATCTGACTCCAAGTATAATATTTTGCCAACATACAATCCACTTATTTTTTTAAAAAATGGTTTTTCAATTATCTTCCCTCATTCTATATGAAAGGGAAGAGAACAAAGATTGCATTTGAAGTCCAAAATAACAGTTTCAGAACTTCAATAACCCTTGTACATATTTCAGTCAGGTCAGTCTTTTCTTTATCCCCTCTATAGGAAATGCTCAGCCTTATTTATAGAACAATAGAAAATAGTTCCTATTTTTCCACTTTCAGAAAAGCATTTTCTGAAATTCCTGAAATTCCCATTCCTCCCTGCCCCCATGGGTCTTTTTACTCTACCCAGTTCTTATCCTGTGGGAAGCTTTCTAGGAACTATCCAGTTTAACTCTTTATTCTTCTTGTGCTTTCTTCTTCCCACTCTATAACTTGTTAGACAAAGGGCCAGGTCTGGAGTCAAAACCTTATACATTTCCCAGACATGACCCCAGGTGAATCACTTACTCCAATTGATTAGCCTTTTCCTCTCTTCTGTCTTAGACTTGGTTCTAAGACAGAAGGTAAGAAGTTAAAAAAAAAAAAAAAGTGAAGTTAGTAGTATCTGTAGAGGTCAGGAAAGGCCTTCTTCATAAGGTGGGATTTGACCTAATGAAACCAGGGATTCTAAGAGGTGGAATTAAGGAGGGTGAACATTCCAGGCTTAGGAGACAACCAACAAGAAGACCTGTAGATGATGAGTGAAGTGCCCTGGTGAAAAAATGCACATAGGGCAGTCTGGCTAGATTATAGAGTATATGCAGGGGAAGCGAGTGCAAAAAGACTTGAAAGGTAGGGATAGTCTAATTTATAAAGAGCTCTACAGAATCAATTTAAAACACCAATTGAAAAAAAAAGGCTGTTTTGCCACTTTTCAATGTCGAGTTATTGGATTATCAGTTTACAGCCATTTATGATGACATGAGGTAATTACGTCTTCATAAAATATAAATTATGTCAGGCCAATTAATTTTCCTTCTGTGATAGTGACAGATCACAGAGGTAACAGTTGAATTTATCCTGATTTTATTAAAGTTTTTTCCAGTGCATAAAATATTTTGAACAGTTATGGGAATGTGTTTTTAGTTGCACAGTGAGCTTAATCTGAATGGGGCCTGAGAGAGAGAACTGGATAAGTGTCTCTAGACTTTACTTCAGTATTAATTAGGTAAGAGATTGCAGGATTATTAATTAATATTATTGCTGAAAAGAAAATAATAAAAATCAGAATGACTGAACTTTTGGAAACTGGTTTTTATATATAATTGGATAAAATTCTTTTCACATCTGTCACAGTAATTTTAGGAATACAATATAACAATAGCAATAAACCTTTATTTATATATAAAACACTTCCTTGAACAAACCTAAGCATTCCAGGGTAGTGACTCCTCTAAATTCACACACTAATATTCTGTAGCCAATCCACTTCTTTAACCAGCCTCTCTTACTTTTGCCACACCCTCCTGTCAACTTTGTATAATCCTATTAAATGATGAAATAGAACAGGATGAAACCAAACAAATTCAGGGCAATGGGGGGGAAAAGGCCAGTCTGAATTAGTGAACAGATAGAATCATTTAACTGAGAGAGCATACTTCCCAAACTGTTTCTAGTAGAAGCCCATTGGTATACAGCCGAAATTTGTCCGTAATTGGTATCCATTTGCCTTTCTTATGGATTATCTCGTTTCATTTCTTCCCAATTTTTGCTGCCAGACTTTTCTTCCTAAAGCAACATTTTCATTATATCACCACCAAAGAAAAGAGCCTTCAATGGATTTGTATTGGTTAGACCCAGACTCTTCAGCTTGACATTCAGATTTCTACTTCCAGTGGTCATTACCTTACCTTTTACTTTACCTTTCCTTTTACTTTTTCTTTTTTGCCATGCTCTTTTACATGATCAAACCCTTTGCCTCAAAGAAGCTGAACTTGGATTCTTTGCTCATTCTGCTTCTCTACCTTTATGCCATTTATTTAACATGGAATGATTCTCCCATTCTAAATTTTATTTTATACTTCATTTAATGAATTCAGACTTGATTGCCTCCATTTTTTTTTTTTTACAAATAACACCATTACACAATAATCTTTCCCTTATTTAAGGTGAGTCAGTACTTCTGCATGGCATTTGTACCTCTAAGATCCTTTGAAACTGCAAGGTTTTAGTCATTCCTCTTGAATTATATTTTCATACTTCTCACTGCCTCCTTGATTTGTCCACATGGATGTCCAATCTATATCTCCTTCTTTGAATACCTAAAGCTGAAATCATTATGTATCCTGCTAAATATTCTGTAATAATTAAATTAAACTCCAGTCCTTTATTTCCATAGAGCTTATTAATATTTACTTGAATAAGAGAAGGCAGACAGAGAGAAAAAGCCTATTCTAACTAGCTATGTGGGTGCTCTCCACCTGGCTCCCTTAGCCATCTTCCTTTCGCTGTGCCCCGAGAGACTTTAGAGCCCACTTCCTGGAACCCCCTCTTTTATTCCTTCCCTTTTACCCCAGATCAGTATCCCAATTCTTTTCAGCTCAAGTGCCTAGTTCACTGCCCCGTGACCCACCCTCCATGGCTTGATGTAGGAGGGACCCCAATGCGTGATCCTGGGAGAGGGCTCCCCTCACATAGTTCTCATGCCCCAAACTTCCTATTTCTCTTCATGCTACCTCTGTCTTCTCAGTAACCCAGAATCTCAGAATCATTATAGATACTTCCCTTTCCCTCATCTCGCCTATCCAATTACTTGATAAGTCCCATTGAGTCTGTTAACACTTCTCTTTTAGCCTTCTCTTTTTCACAGTTTTCATCATTTTTTTCTGCCTGGACTATTAAAATAGTTTTCTATTTGATCTTCTTCCCTCCTTTTTCTCCTCCAACTGTAATATATTCTCTACATAGCTTTCAAAATAGGGTTCCTAAATAGAGGCCTTCCTTAAAACTTATCTATGGCTCCCTGTTCTCTCTAGGATAAAATACAGATTCCTTTTGTTGACATTAAAATGTCTGTATTTCATCCACAATATTTGTTTGCATTACTACCCTTTGTCCACTCTCAAGTTCTAGCCAAACTGAACTGCCAGCTGCTCCCTGAACTGGACATTCCATCTCCTTCATTGGTGTTGATATTGACTGGGGAAATACACATTAAAGAGAAGACTGTCCATGGAGGGAGGTCTAAGTCAATAAAGTACAGTCAGGGTCGGGAGTCAGAGAGCATGCGAGAGCCTCTGCTCCTCTTAACTCTCTTCTTTTCTCCTCTCCTTTCCTCACATCCCTTCAACTCGCATCTCTTCTTGTCTTTTCTTGCCTTTTCTCATCTCTTCTCTTCTCTCTTCTCATATCCTTTTTCCAGTCAGCTCCTATCTTCTCTGTCATCTCCTCTCTTTTCTCCTCTCCTCTCTTCTTTTCTCCTCTCTCTTCCCTTCCCCCCTTTCCTCTTCTTCTTTTCCTTCTCTCCCCTCTCTCTATTATATATGTATACCTACATCTATATCTATATAATTTTTTAAAAACCCTTACCTTCTGTCTTAGAATCAATGCTGTTCATTGGTTTCAAGGCAGTAGAGTGGTAAGGACTAGGCAATGGGGGTCAAGTGACTTACCCAGGGCCACACAGCTAGGAAGCGCCCGAGGCCAGATTTGAACCCAGGACCTCCCATCTCTAGGCTTGGCTCTCAATCCACTGAGCCACCCAGCTGCCCCCCTACCTATATAATTTTCAAATCCAAAAGAAAGCATTTATGAAGTACTTCTTATAGACCAGACCCTGTTCTAAGCTTTGAGAAAACAAAGAAAGGTAAAAAGAGGCTTTGCCTAATACATGTATAACCCATATTAAATTGCTTGTCAGCTCTGGAATGAGGGAGGAATGAAGAGAGGGAGATGATATGGATCCTAAAACTTCAGAAGACTTATATGGAAATTTGTTATTAAAATAAAAAAATCTAAATTTTAAAAAAAGAGATAAAATGTGACTAATCTACTACCCCAAGGCTAGCCTACCTTAGATATGTCAGCACATCCCAGCACAGAGTAGGACCATTGGCCCTACTCCGGAGAGGATTTGGTTCCCACCCACGTTCTGTCGTTGCTCAGGATGTCTAACAAGTGGGAAAGTCTGGAAGGGAATCCCTGTGTTGTGACTCCTTTCTGCAGAGGGCTCTGCCTCCCAGCCTCTCTCTTCCTCAGGAGAAGTGTTGTCTGAAGCCCTCAGACTCACAAGATTTGTCCTCCCCGTAAGCTCCATCAGAGTAAGGACCGTGTCGCCCAGAGCTCCATGCCCTCCTCCATGCCAAACACGGTGCTCTCAACACACGCATAATCGATAGAAGCGTTTGGAAATCCTTAAAGAGCTCTCTAAATGTCAGCTGGGAATATGAAATGTTGTTCCACGGAATCCAGTTGAATTAACTTGGCTATTCATGCAGGGAAAATCCAAAGCCAACAGAAGACCTGATCGAATTCTCCACAATCCTGATGGAATTTAAAGTTTGATACAACAAAGCGATAAAGCAAACTTCTGTTTAAAAAAAAAAAAAAGGCCTTGCCATCCTGGAGCTCATGTTCTCATTAAAGAGACGATACATAAACCATTGGGAATTCACAAGATACAGGCTAACCCCGAGGCAGGCACAGAGCGAAGGCTCTGAGGGGGCTGGGAAAAGCCTCCCACGGAAAGTGCAGCTTTAGTTGAGTTTTGAAGGAAACCAGGAGGCAGAGACTAGCAGTGGGGAGAGCATTCCAGGGCTGAGGATGAGGCAAATGAAAAAAGGGGCAGCATCAGGGATGCTGATTCATGTAGAAAGAACAGCAAGGAGGTCAGCGTGCTTGGATCGTGGAGTAAGTGGGGGAGGAAAATGTAAGATTGGAAGGCCAGGAAGGGGCTGCTTTTTGAAGGCCTTTAAAATCCAAAAAGATTTAAAATTTGACTCATGGGGGTCAACCTGCTGAGTAGAGCTCTGGACTTGTGGTCAGAAGGACCCAGGTTCATATCTCCTAGCAGTGGGGCCAAGCGATTCACTTAACTGCCCTCAACTTCAGTTTCCTCATCTTTAAAATGAGGAGGTTCGACTAGATAACCTTAAAAGTCCCTTCCAGCTACAAATCTGTGATCTTATAACCAAAAATAGAAATGTTTAGAAACAAAATATTGGGCCCACTAAACTAGAAGCTCCAAAGCAAAAAATGAATCTTTATTATTCTGTGATATGCCCAAACATAACTACCATTATTTGAGATATCTTTAGGTGTTATTAATAAAACAAATAATGAGTCATCCTTATTATAGTAATATAGTAATTTGGTGGATCCTTCCACACAAAAAATCTTATTAGAGGACATGGTCAAATGTTGGACAGGATGGAGGTCTGCATCATGGGAAGGAAAGTCTCTTACAGCTGTAGTTGTAATTGTACTGTTTGGTAAGTCTCTGCCCAGGACTGCCATGTAATGAACTGCCATCCATCTTCTTTTCTGTTCTCACTCCACCCCTGACCCGCCCACCTTCTCCCCTAGCACCTCTCCCACCTTCCAGTTACGCCCTTTTATTTGTTGTTTTCCCCCATTAAAATGTAAGACATTTGAGTATAGGGATTATCTTTTTGTTTGTTTATATTTCCAGCATTTAACACAGTTCTGGAACATAAAAACCTTAAATACTTTAGCCATCTGACTCCAGATTGATGAAATCTCAGATTTATCTACCTGTTTGACTGATTAAGGATAAATTTTTATTAAACTTTATCATGAACAAAGTACAAGTGATCATTACAATATCACTGTGAGTTATGCAGAGTGGATATTATTATTCCCATTTGAAAGATGTGAAAACAGTCTTGAAGAGACCAGATGAGTTGGCAGTAGTTGCAGGGCTCATAAGTAGCCCTCTGCTCCAGGCTTCTGATTCCAAGCTGAATGCTTTTGTTTTTTGTTTTCCCCCATCTAGGTTTCATATCAAAATGTTATTTCTGTCAATACCAAAAATATAAAAAAAATGGGAATGATGAATTTTAAAGCATATCAATAGCACCACTAGGTTTTAAGGGATAATTTAAGAAATACTTCTCTACTTAACTTCAGGGATAATTTAAAAGCACTTTGAGATGTTCTTGAAATACAAACTTTTAAAAACATCCCTAATTCAGGTGAAAGTAAAGTACAAAACAAAATCATTCAAATCTAATTTGACTTGCAAGCATTTATGAAAATTAGGATTATATATCTCACAAAGGTTATAAAACTTGTGTAACCAGTAAAAAGGAAAATTATTGTTGATAGCTTGTCTCATCT
This sequence comes from Gracilinanus agilis, assembly GCF_016433145.1. Lineage (NCBI taxonomy): Eukaryota > Metazoa > Chordata > Mammalia > Didelphimorphia > Didelphidae > Gracilinanus > Gracilinanus agilis. The sequence continues at coordinate 393,363,753 of NC_058133.1, read as the reverse complement.
TGATTTAGGCCATTATATTTAGTCACATGGACAATGCCTTTTTTAAAACATGAAAATGAGCTCTCCCAGAGAAGGAATATTTGCATATTTTTCATGGACTGCTCTGCTTAGAAGGAAAAGACCCAAACAGCTTTGTTCTAAACTTGGCAAAGTTTCTCGAGGGTTCTCTTCATTTTCTTTGTTTTATGAAATCCATAAAGTTTTTATACTCTTAGTTTTACTCAACAAGAGAGCTTTGTAGCAAACGGCCTTTGACAGACTGTGGTTTCTACATGAAGCAAGCAGAGAAGTGTGTTGGGAAAAGAGGGTAGATTGGTGTAGGCTATCTTAGCCAACCTTGCTGTTGTTAAATTATTAAGCAATTCCTTTCCACAGCATCTATTTCAAAAATAGATATTGCTTCACTCTATTTAATGAGCATTATTATTTTTCTTCCGCTACATGAAATCATGAAAATGTATAAGTAGGCTTTTTTGTCCTTCTATCTTTCTCATTTAAAGCTTCTGTAATAAATAACCCTAATCCTGCACCTGAGAGATTGAATTATCCACTTCTTTATCATGCTACTAGTTACTTTATCCGCATTTAAATGGGCTTTTAAGTAACATGTCAATAAAGAAGAGAAGTATAAAAATGCCTAGAAAGAACATGTAATTGCAGTGTTTATTTTTCAAATAACAGCAGTTGATTGAAAAAGAATGGTAATCTTTCTGCTTCTATAGAGGAGTATAAGTATCTTCTGGTTCACATTTTTTAGTAAGCTTTTTAGCATGGATAATTTTCTGAAAGGGAAGACTGAAAAGCAGACTTTTTATTTCCCCCAGTGTACGTACACCTGTTCTTTTGCACTTGATTTCAAAACACAATGTTTGACATGTAGGATGAAAAGTTTTCAGGAATACAGAAGTAAAACTGAAAAATGAGTCTGAAAAGAGAAGTGAATTAAATAATTAAAGTAGTAAGTAGGCCATTTTCATTGTAGTTAGTGCTATTAAAAATCTAACAAGACAGCAGTAATCTATCCATACAGATGATCTTCTTTAACCTTCTGCTCTAGGTTGACCCAAAGTTTTGAAACATGGTTTTAAAAGACTTCGTACTTCATTTAAATTTACTTATAGTATTCTAATCTTAAAATGTCATGTTTCTAAATGGAAACTTTAGAACTTATTATTCTAATAAGCTTAGAATGCAATTTAATCTTATCTAGCTTTGAAGAATATGAGAAATCTCTCTGATAATGATTTTTAACATGTTTTTCTTTCTGTAGTTGTACTTCAAATGAAACATTATCATATGTATATGACTATAGGTTGTAAAGGTTTAAGTTTTAGGTTTTTTGTTTGTTTTTAAAAATGATCATGCAAATAAAATGTTTTTTTTTAATGAAAAGTGCTCAGATTTCATGTTCATGAAGATCTCTTTCCTAGAATTTTATGTTTTTAAAATCACTTATTTACTAAGTTGTTTGAAGTAAGGACTTTGAAAGCAAAGACTGTATATGATAGCTACAGGGAATATCAAGCATTTTTTTGTACAAAATCAAAGAAACGTTTTAAAGAAATTCACAATATCTAGGGGCCTTAAAGATCAGATAACCCATTATCTCCTTTTACAGAGAAGAATATTGAGGCAGAGTGCTCAAGGGTCACACAGTAGTAACAGAGCTGGGATTCCAAACCATTTCTTCTGACTCCAAATACAGTGTTCTTTCATTATACCACATTGCTTATTTCTTTATATTTTTAATAAATGATTGAAAACTGTTCATACAAATTAATATATAAAAGAAAGACCATCTTGACAATTCTTAGTTTTTGAATGATATTGTAGAAATAAAAAAAACAAGGTAATCTAAAAATAGCTAATTTTTAAAAATTAAGTAGATTTGCAAACTAAAGAAGTAGATAATGAATTATTTGATAATTTATGAACAATGAATAGTGTAGATGATCCTGTAAGGTAAAAGAAAGCATTCACCTGTAATATAAATTTACAAGTAAATGACTGATGATGAATTGTTTTGATTTTTTTACAAATAAGCACATTGTTATTTTTATATCTTTTTCAGTTTTAAACAACTATAGTAGTTTTCATAAGGTAAAAACAACTTATTTCTTTATGAAAATTTAAAAGTGTTATACTATTTCACATATGTTATTTTTAATGGTATGTTAAGGGAGACGACTTGAAAGTATTACTATATTGTCAAAGGACCTTTATAATAACCAGAGTTATAGTGTATTTTATATATATATATATATATATATTACTATAAGTGTTTATGATGAAGTCTCTAACTTGAGTCCATGATATTTTGTAAAATCTTGTATAAATGTGAGTTTGAATGCTTATTTTGTCTAATAGTAGACATATTAATTCTCTAAATCTGCAAACCCTTTCTTGATTGTTGAAAGCAAGCTCATTTCATTTTTTTCTTGCATTTTAATCTAACTTACAATTAACATTTTACTTTAACCCTGATGTTAGCAAGGATCTTGGCTCTGTGATAAACAGACTTTGTTTTAATAAGTAGTGAAGCTTTACTTTGGTTTTGTTATATTTCTACTATAGCTCTTTACCTCCCTTAATAAAGTTGTGTTTCTATATAGTGGTCATTTTATTGAAACTCATAAGTTGTTCATAATTTCAAACTCCAAAAACTTCCATTCAAAGAGCAAAAAGGTTTTTTAATTGATCATTTTGGTCACTAGCACTATTTTGACCTTCCTTGAGTCCTAATCTGTATATCATACAGTAGCTAAATATTTCGCATTTAGTTTTTGCATCAGTAACCCAGGAAATTACACTTTTAGTTTCTGATTTGCCTTTCCTATTACAGGCCAGCTCAAATCTCATGCTTCCTGCTCCATCATTGTTCTCACCACACTCCAAGTTCAGACTGTCAAACACGATGGGTACTCATTTGATTCCTCAGCATCCTTTTACTACTCAGTGTGGTAAGCCCATTTGTTATTTTGGTCTTTTCTTTTATTGTTCAGATGTTTTATTACTTAATGATTAATATTTTCATTTTCTCGATAAAAGAAAAAGACTTATTTCATAGTACTATTGTGATCAAGTTTTAGCTTCAATTTTAGTTCACAAAATAAGTGTAGATCACTGAATTCTAATATCCTTTTTTCCTTTCGTTTGAAATTATTGTTATTTTAATTACTAATTCTAGGTAATTTTAGCTGTAGATTCTCTAACTTATTTTAGTCATTCAAAATATTTTAATAGAAGCAAAACATGAGTTATGGATTCATATAAACTTCATTTATTTGAACAACTATTTAACTACTTTAAGACTATACAGGTGTGTCAGAATTGGAATATATTAGTAAAGTTAGCAAAATATGCAAAAAAAGCTAGTTAAGAAAATCAAATTAATTATCACTTTGAAAAGTATGTCTTGCAAATTCTTTTTATGTTAGCGATTTAAATGTATTTGAATAAAGCTTTCAAAAGAATGCAAAGAAAAAAGCAGCAGGGTGGAATATTTGTTTTTAGTATTGTGATTCCACTTATTTTCTGTCTCTTTTCTCCTGTGATTGTATAGCAATATATTCTTCACCTTCCTTAAAAGTACCTCTTCAGACAGGCCCTTTCAAAAGATAAATTAGTAACATCTGGAATTAATCACGAAAGTAATTTAGTTTTTCGACACCTTTTTTGACAAATAGTAAATGATGAAGAAAAAAAGCACTATCTTAATGTAATTTTCCTTACTTAGTCATAAAAATATAGCCTTGGTAGGACTTGTGTGAATGGTATCATGTTTTTACTGTTGAAGAAAAAAATTGGTTTCTATAAATTCTGAATGCACTGTTTTGTTTAGTTGTTTAGGATATACATCTACTCCACATATTGAAAATTAATTTATAAAAATTCTGATAATCTTTTTCATGTGCCCCAAATTTAGAAACTCATGTTTTATTTATTGAAAGGTTCTGAAAATTGTGAGCCTGGCAAATAGTAGGCACTTAATAAATGCTTATTAATCGATTGTATCTTGTTAAGAGTCATATTTTACAAAATCTAATCTGTCACCAATCTCCAGTATTGTGGTAAAAGGGAGCTGAAGCTTAAGACACTTAGAAAGCCTGTAAAGCTTTCTTATAGCTCTTAGTTCAAGTGTAAGATGATTAGGACTTGGAATAAGGTAGTAGTGCTAGAAATCCAAAAGAAAGGATGAATGCTAGAAAAGCTCCAAAATGACAAATCAATGGAATTTGATCATTTATTGAATATAGGAGAGTAATAGGGGTGAAGGATGGATAGGAGACAAAGAAATTAAGTGGAAAGACCAGCAACTTTGGATTCAGAAGACCTAGGTTCAAATCTCACCTTGGTACTTAACTCTCTGTATAACTTTCAATGAATTACTTTGGATCAGATGGCCTCTAAGGCCCCCTTTTAGTTCTAGGTCAATAATATTTTTATTCTAAAATTTTAGTCTTGATTGATACTAGGCAAAAAAAAAAAAAATGGTTACCTTAGCAGAAATAGGGAATCCTGGGGAAGAGCTTACTTAGCCATAGGTCTTATTTTCAAACCTATAGACCATTTTGAAATCTAACTTTTAAATGTTAACTAAAATATGTTATATATACCTAATTTATGGTTTTCACAAGTATCAAATCCCTAACTTTGTGACATGCACTATTTATTTCCACTTTTAGTTGGAGTCAAAATAATATGAAACCCAATAATTGTGCACATAAACACCCAGTCCAGGGTGTTGTCCATCTAGATTTAGTCTCAGTGCTTTATTTATCATTATATTACCAAATATGGTAAAACACTTAGTAAAGCACTTAGTCCAGTGACCAATACATAGTAGCTTCTTAATAAATATCTCTTTCTCTGATTCCTTATTCATATGAGCACATAATCCTCAGAGTAAATAATACTGAGAAGTCTCAACTGTAATGTATTTCCATGATCATTTCTTCACATAAATTAATGGAGTAATAAAAAAAAGATTTCTTGAAAATTACTATAAGAAGATTGTGGGATTTATATTATTTTTTTGCCAGGTAGGCATAATTTTAATAGTAATTTTCTCACATTTTTCAGTCTGTATTCTCTCTGTTCTTTTCACCCGTGAAGGCAGATATTATGATAGTTTGTACATATGTTATTAAAGAATACAAATTCCCATGTTCATCTGTTGTGAAAGAAGACACATCTCACTTATATTAGAGAAAAATTCATGAAGGAAATAAAGTAAAGAATGGTAGGCTTCCGTATGCATTCAGACTCCATCAGTTTCTTCCTTGGAGGTAGATATTCTTTTTTGTCATGGAGTCCCTTGCAGTTGTCTTGGATCCTCCCATTGCTGATATGGATTCATTTTCCTAATTGCAATTTACATGAGAAAATGCTGCTTATGTGCATGACTTAATTTCTTGTGCTTTAGGATTAGTAAGATTCAGAAACATAATGCAACAAACAGCCTTCCGAAGTATTGATTTAATATGATTTTGCCCCTCTTTCAAGAAGATATCCATTAGATATTACACCCAATAAATGCTTAATAACAGAGAGAGTATTATATAGTAAACAGCAACCTGGACTTGGATTCAGAAGGTTCTAGTTTAAATCTTGGCTTCTATACTTTTTCACTTTGTGCCTTGAGGCAAGTCTCCTAACCTCTTGGTACCTAAAGTAAAATCAGTAAGACTTAATCTATTAAATCATGGTCAGCATTGGAAGTGGAGCTCCCCAAACTGATGAAATCACAGATCCTTGACCTACCGATAAAACAACAAAGCAAAAATTTAGGTAAAGATTGTGCTATTTCTTAATTTACCCAAGAAAGAATATTGTTGTTGCCCATAGTAAAGATTTCTTGTTTATCTAACAGCCAAAAAGATAATCTAAGCTATTCTTTAGATCAATCGTCAGTTCTTCAATGTAGAACAGTTTGTATAACCCAAATATAGGATAAATCAAGCTTTTTTTTTATTTTGGAAGGAAAAGGAAAAGGATTATTTAATTGCTTGTAGTAATTATCTTTCAATTCTGTAACAAAAATTTGAAATTACATGTTAAGTATAAGAGCCATATGGGATATGCATTTAAAATTCATGTTTATCTTTATATCTTCATTTTTAGTATATCTGCTCTTACTATGTGAAGCAGACAGTACATATTCTTAGAATGAGCATGAAGTAATGAGTTAAAATTTCTTACGTTCATCTTATGTCACCAGCAAATGGTGCAGTGGTTGTTTTCTGCCAAACTCTAAAATCCCCCAAGGCAGGAGTTATATGTATTCCCAAAGAGATCAGAAATATAGAATAATATAAAACCTTGATAAAAATGCTTAATCTCCTTTTGCATCTCTAACATAGTGCCTCATGAGCAGGAATAACCTGATGACAGAGCATTCTGGGTTGTTTTGTAAGTATCCTTTCCCGGTCCTTGTGACCCACTTTGTAGTAGATTGGTTTGGCCTTCTCCTGTCACCTTATGAGATATAGCAAAGCAAGTAGGCAAGAACTCATCATATCCCTCAAAGTGTCAACATAAAGGGACTGAGGATTCTCAGCCTTTATAGAAATGTTATAGGGAGGTGACAAAGATACAAGTAACTGGAACTGAAAGAGAAAACCTGAAAAACCAAGGGAGTGAATGAGTAAAAACTTGCCACAAAAAGCAGATGAACTAAGATCATAAAGACAAAAGGAAGAATGAATTAAAATTCAAAAGCTCAGTATTTTATAAACTCCAAAAGGTAAACTATTTTGAGAAAGAACTCTCAATTTGGCATGATCAGCTAGAAAAACTAGAATGTCCTTTGACAGAAATTGGGTTGAGCACAGCTCATTATTGTATATGCCATAGTAACCTAAAAATGTTCATATGATGTAAATATAATGTCACCCTATAAAAAAATTTAGAATAAAGGGAGATTGGGTGCCATTTATAACTAGAACTAGGGAGAAAATGCTCAACCAAAGAAAGGATAGGCGAGACCAAAAAAGATTAATTTCATAATCCTTATGATTTGAAACCTAATTATTTCTGCAACCAAAAAAATCACCAAAACCAAGAAAAGAAAACTGTCAGTTGTAAAAAAAAAATCTTTGCATCCAACTTCTTTGAAAAGTGTCTGATAACCTAGGATATGTAGGAAATCAGCCAAAACATATGACAAAACCATTCTCCAGTTGGAGAAGTGGTAAAAGGATATAAATAGTTCACAAAAGAAGTATTGCAAGCTATTTAACAGCCAAACATTGTTCCAAATAGTTAATCAAAATGTTAATGTTACTCAAACCAACCTCAAAGTTGTACCTTATACCTAGCATATTGGCAGATAACAAGAGAGAGGAATAGTTGGGATATGAAGGTATATGGGCAGATATATTCATTAATTTTCTCTTGATAAAACTGTGTATTATTCTAGTTCTTGAAAGCAGCTTGGCAGCTTGGATTATACATGAAAGCATTGTGAGCAATATGTCCGTATACTTTGATTCAGAGATCTCACTGCTTTATGTAAATGTCTCAAGGATACCAAAATATTCAATGTATTACTTATTTCTGCAGAAAAACTAGAAGCAAAATAGGTGTCCATTGATTGGAAAATGGCTAACAAATTGTGGTATATGAGGATTATTTATATGATACTATCATGCTATCAAGAAGAATGAAAATATTTATGAGGAGCAGCTAAGTGGCTTAGTGTATTGAGAGCTAGGCCTAGATATAGCTTTAGATACTTCCCAGCTGTGTGACCCTGGGCAAGTCACTTGACTCCCATTGCCTAGCCCTTACCACTCTTCTGCCTTGGAGCCAATACACAATCTTGATTCTAAGTCAGAAGGTAAGGGTTTGAACAAAAAAAAAAAATAATTTTTATGAACTCATACAGAGAGGCCCAAGCCTTTAAAAAATGTAAGTAGAATAACAAAAAAGACCGAAAACTATGTCATTCTAATGATCAAGTTTGGCCCTGGAATAAATTTAATAAAATGAAGTCTTCCTTCATTGCTAAATATGGGAATGTGGGTATGGATATTACAAATGCTGTCATATAATTGTTGTGTTGGTTAGTTTTCTCTGAAGGGGTGCTTTTTTCCTCTCTTTTTCATTTTTATTGTACAGAATGACTTACTGAGGTCAGACAGACCACAGAATTGGTTAAAATACACGTAGGCTCTTGGTGTCTGGATCTCTACTTTTGACGGAGGTAGGACAGAGAGCCTGGTGAGTGCTTAGAAAGGGCCGCGGAAAGAGCTGTGGCTGACTTTGTGAAGCCCATGTATAATCCCCAGGCCGGGCAGCTCGCTCCGTCCGAGACCCGCCGGCAGGGCCGCCAGACCCTCCCTCCTCTTTCCTGCTCCCCTCAGCCTTCACTCGCAGGCCCGCTGCCTTCCCCACCTCCATAGGTTACCGCTGACCAGCCTGAGTGACAGCATCCGAATCAGCCCTCCGAGCTGTGACAGACGGACTCCCTTCGTATTCATGAGAGCAGATTGTCGAAGAAGGAGAGGGGAGTAAGGACTGTGCGGTTCTTGTTTTTAAACCCTTACCTTCCGCCCTAGAATCCATAGTGATTCTAAGACAGAAGAGTGATAAGAGCTGGGCCCGATGGCAAACCTCTGACACACGGTCAGCACTGACACACAGCCACTTTCGATGGCACACGGCCGCACACAGAGAAGTATGTTATTGAAACTATAAATATCGTGAAATTATGGTTTGTTTTTTTTCTCGAAGTGACACACCACCCAAGTTATTCTCGTTGTTTTTTTTTTTTAACCCTTGTACTTCGGTGTATTGTCTCATAGGTGGAAGATTGGTAAGGGTGGGCAATGGGGGTCAAGTGACTTGCCCAGGGTCACACAGCTGGGAAGTGGCTGAGACCGGGTTTGAACCTAGGACCTCCTGTCTCTAGGCCTGACTCTCACTCCACTCAGCTACCCAGCTGCCCCCTATTCTCGGTTTTTGGTGAATTTTGACACACCAAGCTCAAAAAGTTGCCCATCACTGAGCTAGGCTATGGGGGGTTAAGTGACTTGCCCAGGGTCACCAAGCTAGGAAGTGTCAGAGACCAGATTTCAACCTAGGACTTCCCATCTCTAGGTCTGGCTCTCCATCCAGAGCCACCCAACTGCCCCAAGGACTGTGCAGTTCTTAGACTAACTCTAAACATTATTTTAACTCATGGCGCTCTTAACATGCAATATTTGTACAGTGACCAGTAAAATCCTTTTAGAATGCTGTTATCTCTATAGTGTGATGAATCACCAGAAGGGGACTTGAATTAGTCAGACTGTGAGCATTTATTTAGTGCCTCCTGTGTGCCAGCTACTGTGCTAACAAGTCCTTATCTAGTTTCTTGAAAAATGTATCTACACTTGATGCCTACAGTTATTTTCCTTTCACTCTCTTTTAAACCCTCTACAATCTGGTTTCTAATGTTATCATTTGAACCCAGTGAACTAAAACTGCTTTCCCCCAAGTTTCTCGTACTCTCCTATTCACCAAAGCTAATTGGTGTTCTGAGAAAATCCTGCACCCCCTGACCTCTCTAGCATTTGTGCCATTGAGCTCCCGCTTTTCCTGCACTCTTCCCTCTTGGTTCTCCTCTTGTCTTCCTGCTCTTTCCCTCTCAGTGTACACTCTTTCATCTGGAGAGTTTCGTGAGCTCTCATAGGTTCCATTACCTCTAAATGTCCATCTTCGAGTACTCATCTCTGAACTGGTGGACTGCCATTCGATTTTAGTATGTTATAAAGATGAGAAAATAGACACACAGAACAGTTACTGATGTCTTCTTGACTGCCTTTTTTAAAAATAGTACCATATATCATTGTTTTCTTTCTTTTGGAATCTCTGTTTTATCAGGCTCCTTTTATGTGTCATCTTCCTTCACTAGAATGTAAATTCCTTGAGGACAAAGACCATCCATCCATATCGTTTATATTTGTCAAATCAACAAATATTTATTGAGAAGCTTACTTGTATTCCATGCACTTGTGCTAAATGCTAATCATACAAAGACAGGCGGCATCCACTCTCAAGGGAGATTACAGTCTAGCAGAAGAAGACTACATATAAGAGGAACCTGAAAAAAATATTGGGGTGGGAGGTGGAGATGGAGGCAGTTAACATGGGACATTGTAAAGAAAGTCTAGAAGAGTCAGGAATAGACCTCCTAGAGAGCAACAAAGACATGACTGATCTAGGCTTCTTCCTTCAAATGAAGAATCTATAGAAGAACTAGTCAGTTAGAGGGAGAGGCTGCAGGAGAGCAGGAAATGAAAGCATAGTTTCAATGTGTGAAATCCAGGGTTCGAGTGAGTTTCTAGGTAGAAATTTTTTCTCTATAGGTTCTTTTGAGCTTCTTTCACTAGAAGACTTTTTCAGCAAGCTTTGTCCTAAGAAGCTGGAGAATTTTCTGGAGGTTTGTTGATGTTCTAGCATGGGCACCACTCTTGTGATGCATTGACCATTTTTGCCCCTCCTTGTAATGTGTTTCTGGCTATAAAATGAGGCGCTGGTGGAGAATTTCTTAAGGTACATCCAGAATGTGAGTATTCAGAGGATATTGGTATTTTGAGGCTTCCAAGGAAGGTGAGGCAGAGCAACTTTTACATTATCCTTGTAGAGACTTTGTTCTCTATATAAAGTAGGATTGGAAAATGATGAGTAATGCACAAAAGAGAAAGAAAATGTCTCATGAACTAGCATCTGGTTTTTCTCCATTGCATTGATAATAGGGAAGGGACAATCTACTGTTTGATGTAAGATGCATTTTCCAACAAAGGCAGCTTTCTGACCTCTAATAGTGGTCATGAACTGGGGGTACTCGCCAGAACTGGGGGAATTTGTATTCAAGTGCTTAGCACTATGCCTGGCACATGGTAAGTTGTTTTTTTTTTTAATTTAAATTTTTTCCCTCCCTCCCACCCTTCTTCCCCAAGGAGGCAGGGAATATTATATAGGATGTACATGTTATCATACAATATTAATTTTCATGTTTATCCTGTTGTGAAAGAAGACACACAATGCTTACACTTGAGAAAAATTCATGGAGGAAATCAAATGAAGAATGATATACTTCAATCTGCATTTAAACTGTCAATTCCTTCTATGAAGGTGGATAGCCTTTAGTAAGCTCTTAATAAGGGCTTGTTGACTTTTATTTATTGTCTTCCAATTTTACCTGCAGTTCTCAATGGATGATGTGGCAATCACTCAAAATTTTCTCTGCAGACTCATTTTCTTTTCCATGGCTTTTCACTGTTTTGTGACACAATATAGCATACAATCTTCTTTCATTCTCTTTGCATGATGTTTTGCAATAAATTTGTACTCTAAATTACTGTTGTCCCTGGCTACTCTGTCTCTCACCTCAACAAAGAGATCAAGTTTTTCCAGCTAGAATGGTCTCCTTACACACATGTGCATGCACACACGCACAGAGTCATTGGCTGATCCATTGCCTTTACTTTTGTCCATTTCCCATTGTTATGAGTTAGTGGCTTCTTTAAGTAAGTTATTGTAATTACATATAGTGCCTTCTCATCTTATTCAACTTTGGTACTGATTTTGAGCATAGCTCTAACCAGTTTATAGTCTAACTCTTTGTAGACAACTGAATAAGAAATGATATATTTCTTCACTGATAACAAGTTCTTTCTGTGAAAGGAGACTGAGTTTCACTCTGATCAATTTAGAAACCAAACATGATTCCAGAGTCCTGATAAATGCAACATCTGTCCTGACAGAAAGGTGATAAACTTAAGATGCAGAATGAGATAAACGTTTTTGGACATGGTCAGTGAGTGAATGGGTCTTATTTAATTCTGATATTTGTTATCATTATTTTCTTCTTTCTTTTTTTTTTCCTTTTGTTGGTAGATAGGTAAGGGAGAGAAAAATAAATTCTTGTTAATTAAAAATATAATCAGAGGCAGCAAGGTGGCTCAGTGCTTTAAAAACCAGACTTGGAGATGGGAGGTCTTTGATTCAAATTTAACCTCAGTCCCTTGCTGTCTGTATGACCAGGAGCAAATCACTTAACCCTAATTGCCCAGCCCTTACCATTCTTCTGCCTTGGAACCAATACTGCATATCTATTCTAATACAAAAGGCAAACATTTGTTTTTTTTTTTTTAAATAAAAAATAATATAGTCGGTTTCATTTTGTTTTATAGATTCCTTGAATGCTTGTCATGTACAGAGAAACTTCTGTTGTTTGTTGTGTTTTTTTAAAAGAACAGATCCACAATATATAGCCATGAGAATTCTAAGTGACTCACATGCCTTTGACCTCATTGTTTCTTTGTCCTGAACCACATTTCTCAATATGATTTCTGCCTTCTTTCCTGTATGCACTAATATTGAAGTCACTTTATATCCAGATGAATGTTGACTTATTTTGCAGTAACTTGGCAATTTCTTCATAGAATTTCACTTCTTCAGGGGCAGCTGAGTGACTCAGCGGATGGAGATCCAGGCCTAGAGACGAGAGGTCCTGAGTTCAAATCTGGCCTCAGACATTTCTCAGCTGTGTGACTCTGGGCAAGTCACTTAACCCCCATTGCCTAGCTCTTACAGCTCTTCTGCCTTAGAACCAATACACAGTATTGATTATAAGATGGAAGGTAAGGGTTTAAAAAAAAAAAGAATTTCACTTCTTTGTTCTCAGCGTTAAACACTGCTACATAATCTGCAATTTTCATCACAGTGGTCTGTTTGCTTTTGCTCTTTGTTGTTGTTGGTGGTGTTTTTTTCTTTACCAACTGCCCTTTTTAAAAAATTATTATGACCTTGAAAACATCAACAAGCATGAACATTTATATATAGAAAGGATATTTATTTAAAAGATTGTATTTGAAACTATAATTCTCTATTATGTATTTCTCCTCTCTCTGCCTTTATACTGTCTGTCCTCCATGGCAGGAATATTCTTTCTATGCCCCTGCTACATAGAGTTCCTCTCTTTCTTTTAGATATAACTCCAGTACCGTCTCCTCCTAAAGCCTTTTTCTGATTCCTTTCCTCACTCCCATCCCCAATTATTAGTGTCTTTTCTCCCAAACTACTTTGTATTGAACTATCTTATATACATTTTTATTTATTAACTTAATATTTGTACTCCATACATTATCTTAAAAGAACTTCTCTTCTCCCTTTATCAGAATGCTAGTTCATTGTGACTAAAAACTGTTTCTTTCTTTGTACTTGTATCCCCAGAGCCTAGCACATAGTAGGCACTTAATAAATACTTTCTGATTAATTAAAGTATCTTTAAATTTTATGTTTTTCCAATGCTATCCTGCCTGCCTTTTTTATCTTCTGTATTTCCTTCTGCTCTCTTATGGGTATTAAAAAAAATGTTTTTTTGTTCTCTCTCGCTTTTTAAAATTTTAATCCTTACCTTCTGCCTTAGGACCAATACATATAGTATTGGTCCTAAGGCAGAAGAGTGGTAAGAGCTAGGCTAAGTTAAGTGACTTGCTCAAGGTCATGCAGCTAGGAAGTGTTTGAGGCCAGATTTGAATCTAGGGACCTCCCGTCTCTGGACCAGACTCTCAATCCACTGAGCCACCCAGCTGCCTCCTCTCTTTTATTTTTTAATGTCACTTCCACTGCTCTTGAATTCTCCCTATAAATCTTCCCAACTCCACAACAACAACAGAAGAAAGCTTCTCTTATAACAAATATTGTCAAGCAAAACAGACTCACATATTGACTTTTTTGAATAGGTATATGTCAGTCTATGTTTATAATCTATCACCTTTCTGCTAACAGAGGGAAAATATAATTATTTGTTATCATTCTTCTAGAGCTGATTGTTCACTACAGCTTCTTGGCAAAGAGCCGATGCACTAGAATTACAGAATGAGACACATTTCCAGATACAGCCAATGTGTGGATGTGTCTTTCTTGTCCATATTTGTCTCAGGGAATATTTCTAATAGAGGAGGGAACAGGTGGGCATTGGAAGATAGTGTCAATGTAAAAAGAAAAAAGTATCATTAAAACATTAAATATTATGTAGAAGGGAGAACAAGGAAATTTGGAAGGGGATACAAACAAAGTAATTTCTACCATGTTAAATTTAATATAGACTTTTAAAAACCAACCCTGTAACAGAAGACCACAGATTTTTGTTCTTTATACATATTGAAATTCCATGTTTGTTGATATTTTTTCATAATTAGAAGAAGAAATAAAATAAAGAAGTGGAGGCAACTAGTTGACTCTGTGGATAGATAGAGAGCCAGATCTGGAGATGGAAGTTCTTGGGTTCAAATTTAGCCCCACATATTTTCTAGCTCTGTGACCCTGAGGAAGTCACTTAACCCTAATTGCCTAGCCCTTATTGCTCTTCTATCTTGAAACCAATATTTATTATCAATTCTAAGATAGAAGGTAAGGGTTTTTAAAAGGAAGAAAGACACACAGAGATTGAGATTATGCTATCTTATGAAAATATCACTATGGATGTTTGTATTCTTCCTATAATGTATACATAAGTTGGTTGCTGGACAAGGATTTCTCATTTGGAGTTCTGATAGTTAACTTTAGGGCTCTGAACTTTGTGTTTCATAATATCATAGTTACCAAGCTGGGAGAGACTTTAGAGCTTATGCCTAGTCTAGTTCTGGAGCAGAGGCCCAGAGAAGTGAGATCACAGGCCTTATAAGTGACAGAACCACATTCCCAAACTCAAGTTCTCTAACTGCTAACCCAGTCCTCTTTGTACTGTTCTGAGTGGTTCTTAGCCCCCGTTGCCCTGCTTGGGGACTCTCCACAAGTGCTCTTTCAGCATAGGAGAGGACTTCACAGGGTAGGGAGTAGTGTCATCTTTTTCATGTTTTGCTGTGGCCAAAAAACTTAGTACTAAGTACCTCCATTTCTAGTGATCAACCTTTCTCTACATAGTCTTGTCCTCAGACAGAATTTTTCACCATATTTAAAAGATTTTCTAATTTCATAGAATGTGTCATAGTTTATGATTTGCTTATATAGCCTTCAAGAATCTAGGATCACCATTCCAAGTGAAGTATCATAGTAGCATTTTGGGCAGAATTTAGCATGTATTAACTATGTACAACTAAATATGTTTGCATGATAACATCATGGACTTATTGTAACCTAAAAGGCAGAGATTATGTGCAGTTTTATAACCATTTTTGAAAGTACCCAACAGTTTAGTTTTTTCTATGACATTTAAAACAGAGAATCAAGGGGTCAATAATGATGTTTATAGCTCCTAATATACTTCTTATTTCTGTTCTTTTATATCTAAAATGTTATTAGTATTTCTTAGTGAGTCAAGTAAATCAAGCTGGCTTTATGGTTTTGAAGTAGAATTCATAAGAACCTTAATGATTTATTAATAAAAATGTTATTTTCTAACAGAACACTTTCTAAGAAGGCAGAAAATTAGCCACAGGACTATTAAATATGTTAAATTATTGGAAGATATCTTATATGTATTGGGGATTCTTGGAATTACAGTAAGAAAAAAGGAATTATAATAAGAAAGGCATTTAGGGAAGTAAGTAGAGTAGGCTCGGTGTCAGACAGAATTCTGGAACACAGCTGTGATCCTGGGCACATACCCTTCTATTTCTAAACCTGCCTCTTCCAGTTTGACCCTTTCCCTTGAGAGTGGAGTCCTAGAAGAGACAGATAACCAGGAAGAGCTATTGAGACTCTTCCTCTGATCACCATCAATGTCAGTCAAAGAAAACAATCAGTTTTACTTTAAGACCTGGTCATACTGAAAGCATAATTTTTTTAAATTTCAGCTGAAAAAAAAATTTAGGCCCAGTCTATTCTTCTTGTTATTAACTGAAATCCCTTCAAAGGAGATGGCTTCCATCATTCCTCTTCATCAGATCTATGCTCCCACCAATGCTTCTGACCAAAATCCATCAATGTTCCAGTTCTTCCATCTTTTTAAAGTTCCTTTTTATGTTTATACTAATCAGTTTTACCAAGTACATGTTTTTAATAACCTGCCCTTTCCCAGGCTTTATTTTCTATAGATAGATCAAACATTTATCTTTTATATTTATTTGTTTTGATGTCTGATGTCTCTAACATGTTTCATTTATCCTTTTCTGACTCTCTTTCTCTCTGTCTCTTTGCCTATATCTCTCTTTTCTGCTTTCTTTTTTCCCCCTTAAGTGCCTGATTTCCCTGTAAAGAATCCTGTGCATTCATTGAGCTATCACTGTTGTATATAATAAAATAGAATTTGTAGTCTTCAGAGAAAAGCAAAATTCATCATTTTCTTGATTTTACTGACAACCAAACAGTAAGAATTATATATATGAGCTACATAAACAGACAAAAACAAAGTACTCCCTTCCTCCCTTAAGCAATTTGCTTTCTTTCTGGGGAAACATCATGGATTCATATAAATAGATATTCTCATAGAGACAAGCTTTTGTTAAGCTCTTACTATGTGAGACATTTTGATACAAAGATGAAAATAAAACAGTCTCTGCCTTCAAGAAGCTTACCTTCTCTCTGGGGAAACAGATTCATTTACAAGCCATATATAAGAGATATAATTTTAAAAAATACAAAGTGGAATTTTGTATATATATCCAGGGCATATAATACACCAGGAGTTAATATTGGTCTTGAAAAAAATTTGTAAAGGCAAAAATGTAGTACTCAGTCTCAAAATTGCAGTCGTAGAATTTAAAAATCCCCACCCTAGCCCCAACTCACTGCTTGAGATAGGAGTTGGAATACCATTTGCTCCTGTTGTGAGGAGGATTCTTTACACAACACTCCCCATTGCCACTTCAGAGTTCTTCCCTTACCTCCATGCAGTCCATGTCTATCACTTAAACAAAATCCTAGTAGCTGTTATCTACAAACCTAAGGACCACTTACTCCCCTTACTTTCTCAGTGTGACTCTGGTACCTCCTTTTAATTTTTCTCTCTCCTTCCTAACTCCTGCCTTCATACTTGGGGTCTTCGACATACATGCCGACTCTCTCAAATACCTTTACTAGTCAGTTGCACAACCTAGTCATTTCCCATGACTTACCCCTTCACTCTACCCCAGCCACAATGATGGTAATACACTTGGTCTTGTAGTGACCTACAGATGGTCATTCCATCTCAGCCTCTGCTTTCCAGTACCAATATCAGTTCGAAAGTCCTACTTTTCAGGCCCACACATTGTGACTTCCCAGGCCCTTGATCCCGCAGTTTTCCCAAGGCAATCACCCCTGTACTAGCCACACTCCCTTTCTTCACCTAGACTCCCTGGTGAACCTCTTTAGGTCTATAATATCTTCTTCTGAGTCTCGTACTCTTTTTTTTTTTTTTATGTTGTCAGTTGTATCCTGTCGAGCCTCAGCCTTGTATCAATCTCATCATCCATTATTTTTGCTCCTATATACATGCTACTGAATGAAGGTAGAGAAAATCATGCAACCATGCTGATGGGGGGCCATGACAAATTTTTTACATAACCTCAACTGGACCTTCTAGGCAGTCCTTCCTAATAAATTCAACCTCCCACTCTCCGTAGCAAATCTTTTTATCTCTTCTTAAATTTCTAATAGCTCCCTCCCCCATTTGAGAATCTTCTCTCATATATTACTGAAAAAAAATTAAGACTACAGAGGCAGCTAATTGGCTTATTGGATTAAGTGTCAGGTCTAAAGATGGGAAGTCCTAGGTTCAAATATGGCTTCAGATGACCTGGGCAAGTCACTTAACCGCTATTGCCTTGCCCTTATAGCTCTTTTGCCTTGGAACCAATACGTTAAGATGGAAAGTAAGGTTTTTTAAAAAAGAATGAAGACCATTTACTGAAAGCTCCTCCTCCTTTCCTCTTTTTCTCACATAATCCAGATGCCTTCTACCATCATATCTTCCTTCACCTATCTCTCTTGATGAGATGGGAAAAGCATAAGCCTCTACATATAAAGATGATCCCATTTTATCCTGTCTTCTCCCACAGTTTGCCCCTCTATCCTCTCCATTCTCATTTATCTTCAGTATCTCTATCTGCCAGCTGTCCATATCTCCTCCATCCTCTAAAAACTCTCACTTGATCCATTTTCTTCTGCTTTCGTGGCTAAGCCTTGAGAAGGCCATCTACAGCAGGTATCTCCACTTTCTCACCTGTCATTCAGAACTCTGTACAGTCTGGTTTCTGACTCATCATTCATTTGAAGCTGTTAGTCTTTTTATTGCTCAATCTCATGGCTGCTGCCACTCCTTCTCGACCTTTCTATAACTTTGGCACCACCAATCACCCTCTTCTCCTTAATACTCTCTTCTTGCTAAGTTTTCATGACACCACACTGATGGTCCTCCTCTACCGAGCTGCGCCTTCTCATCTCCTTCGTTGGATCTTCATCCAAATAATGCCCAGTAACCACTGGCATCCCAAAGAGTTCTGCCCTGGGTCCTTGACTCATCTCCTTCTATACTGTTTCTCTTAGGGAGCTCATCATCACCCATGGATTCAATTATTGTCTCTCAGAAGATTCTCAGATCTAGTTATTTTGCCTTCATCTCATTATCCCTCCACCCCAAACACTCCCTCTTCCAGATTTCTCTGTTATTCTTCAGGGCATTACTAACCTCCAAGGCACTCAGGCTCACAACCTACAGATCATCCTTGACTCTTTATCTTATACCCAATATCAAACCTTTTCCCAGGACCCATCAATTCTATCTTTCTAACATGTCTTGAATATACCCCCTTCTCTCCTGACACTGCCACCACTCTAGTACAGGCCCTTTTCACCTCACACCTGGACTATTGCAATAGCCTACTGTTTGACTTGCTAGCCACAAGTCTCTTCCCTGTGCCAGATCATCCTCACATTAGCTGTCAAAAGGATTTTCCTAAAGCTTGACTCAAACCATTTCACCCCGTCCCCCACTCAGTATTTTCCAGTAACTGCCTATCACCTCTAAGATCAAATAGAAAATTCTCTTGTTTTGTGCAGACAGCCCTTCATAATCAACCTTCTTCTCCCTTTCTAGTCTCCTTACACCTTATACTCCTCCAAGTTTTCCATAAGAGGAAGCTAAAAAGAGAGAAGAGCATACTATATGTCTCATTCAACTTACATTGAAGCAAAACTTTAGAACTTGTTTCTATATCATGTGAATACCAAATGGAATACAAAGCAAATGATACATAATAAATGTTTTTCAAATGATTGACAAAAAAATTAAAGGAACAATTAGAAGAAAATGTATCTATTTCTGTGAGTTAATGCAAGTTTAATCCTTAGAGTGACCTGCCTTATTTTTGGTAGCCCTCTGTCAAGGGAAGGAG
Source organism: Gracilinanus agilis (assembly GCF_016433145.1). Lineage (NCBI taxonomy): Eukaryota > Metazoa > Chordata > Mammalia > Didelphimorphia > Didelphidae > Gracilinanus > Gracilinanus agilis. Next base: position 393,344,443 of record NC_058133.1, on the reverse strand, counting down.
GAGATAAAAATGGCTTAGGTGATTGATAGATAAAAAGAAACATAGCCCTGCCCTCAAGGAACTTACAGACTAAAGGTGAAAAAAGTACACAAAAAGATACTAAAAGGAAAAAAGAGAGAAATCAAGCATAGGGACATCATTAAAAAGTCCAAAAATATCCAAAAGCAGGGCAGCTGGTGAGAAATTAGGAGAAAACTGTTTTAGGGACCCTCTTTACATGAAGGTTGTGAAACTGATGAACTCAAGGCTCCAAATATCGAATATCTTAATATACACATCATGAGTTCATCAAATGCATTTTTCATGTGACCATTCAAACTATAGATCAGATTTGGCAGTGAAACATTGTTTAAGGCAAATGGTGTGTTCAAGCTAAAATGTTAGAATCAAGCATTTTTCTTTGAAAATTTGTTCTTTGTTTTTATTAGGTGACTAACCAAAGTGGAAAAACATGAAGATCAAATTTTCCCCTACTTATATACGTTATTAATGATAAGAATCAGCAGAGTCTTCCAGAGTAATTTTGTCCATCTTTATTTTCTTTTTTCCAAGACTTAGTTTTCTTTTTTTAGTTTATGAAGATTGAAAGAAAAACATTTTGACAATGTCATAGCTGCAATATAAAATGAAACAAGAATGATAATTTTTTATTGAAAATGTTCAGATATCCTTATGTAACCTACCTTAGAAGCTAGATTGCATCTAGCTGAAAAAACATGATGGTTCTTGTATTCTACGGGGCGGGGGGGGGGGGAACTTTGGCAAAAATGAGAACAATTAGATAGACTCTCAATAAACACAGCTGATAGCAAAAAGGGGGTTTCCATTTTAAGGAAAGTAAAACTAGCTTCAAAGAACTCTTTCAGTCTCATCCTGTCTGAAAAGACTGGCTCAATTACCTGGTGTCGTTATAAGCTTTCCATTCAATTATATAGACTTCAAGCTATCATTTTTAAAAGAAAATTTTATCAACTTATGATGCAAAGCATTACCTTCTGCTAATAAGAAAAAAGAAAGTGATTCTTCATCTGACATTTTTTGCATATGCAAGGAGAGTTACAAAGTATGATTTTCCTTAAGTTTAATTACCTTTGGGATTAATTATCTTTATCTATTTTAATTAATAATTAGCTCAAGTTGTATGAAATAATAATTCTTATATTTTATCAGTACTAAAATAATATAACAATGATAATGTTTTATTATGTTTTTTAAATAATATTCCTCCTTTCTTAAGGAACTCAGTAGTTAAATATAATCCTGTGTAAAAATTGTTAAAAGTCCCTTTTCTGAAAAGAGACTTATAGAAAAGATTACTAGAAATAAAATGTTTTAAGGAACCTTAATACTGATATGGTAGAGAAGAGTAACTATAAAGGGATAAGTTTCAGTAAATTTTTCATTAACAAGTATTCCATCAAATAAATAGATTGGTTCTGAAAGTTTAGTTTGACATATAATTTGCAAATTTAAATCTATTTTTGATATACAACCAGAAAACATTGAAGTCTTAAGAAAATATAAATCAAGGCAGTAGACCAAGATCAGAATTGAAAGGGAAAAAAACGTACTTTATGTTACAGATAGTGAAGTTTGTTTTTGTTTGTTTTTTTGTTTTTGTTTTTTAACCAGAGCTGGAATTAGAAGTAAACAAAATAAAAGGAGCATGATGAGGAAATACTAGGAGGGTTAAATTGCATCAAGGGATGAATAGCTCTCATTTCTTTTCCATTCCTTGCTATTTTGTTCTCATTTCATGTTTAATAGGATTTTTAAATCTTGAATCATTTCTCCTAGAAATCATAATTGATTTTGTAGAAAAAAAATTTTTTTTCTTTAAGGCTTTGCTTTTAGGTATTTTAGAATTTTGGAATTATTGAAATAGGGGGTTTGTGTCTTGGCATCTTTGCCCTCATAATAGGGTTTTTGCCTTATTTGTCTTTTAGTCATTCTTCCAGCTACTGTTCTGGTCAACCCAATGTTACCTAACTAACTCTGAAGTCTAGGTAAAGTCTCTATGTTCCTGGTGCCCCCAGCTTTTAGCCTGGGCCTCTACCTTAGTCATTGATCCACCTGCATCTCCCTCAGCCACTAGATTAGTGTAGCAATGAGGGCCCCATTTTGGTGATGGCTGTTTGTGCTCTTGGCCTTGGATCGGAGGCTGAGTATTTGGCCCTCGGAGTGGGGATCCTAATGCTGACTCTGTGATCAGTCTCACATGGAGCTCCGTCCATGGATCCGTGACTCTGGCCTAACCCTGTTCCAGACTTCCTGGCTTGGCCATTTGACTGTAGGTTGAACGTGTGATTTGGGCCTGGACTGATGACTCAACCTACCCTCACTGTAGCATATTGTTTGATTTTCCAATCACTGTTTACACTGGTATTATTCTTAGAAAATGATTGAAATGGTTGTGGGAAGTGCTAGGCAGTGCTACTGCTTGTTTTGTTGCAGAAGTTCCTTTCAAGTGGAGAAGTTTTTCATAGCAAATCATGTTTTTGGATGTCTCCAACTCTGGGTTTAGTTCAGTTATTTCTTATTTCTCATTGTCCGGTATTTCTATTGATTATATTTCCATTTCTTTTCCTGAACTAAATTTTTTTTGGTGATTGCCACTTTATAATATAGTTTGAAGTCAGGAAATGTTTTCATTATTTCCCTTGGTATTCTAGAACTCTTATTCCACTAAATGAATTGTGTTATTATTTTGCCTAGCTTTCTAAAGTATCTCTTTGGTAGTTTGATTGGTATAGCACTAAATCTGTAAATAAATTTTTACAGTATTCTCATTTTGATATTGTCCTGGCCCAGCCATGGGTACTGAATATTCCTCCAGATATTAAGACATTCTTTATTTCCTTAAGGTGCATTTACAATTCTGATTATACAGATAAGAATGGAACAGTGGATAGGACGTTGACTTCAGTGCTAAGAAAACTGTAGTTCAAGTTCAGATCTCTGGCATGCTAGTTGTGTGTCCCTGGCCAAGTCACTTAATTACCTGTCCCATAGGTAACTCTCCAAGACTATAAGTTGCAGGAAAGGTGCTAGCCTACATTGGTAGAAGAATTTTCTTCCCTACAGTGGAGTTCAGTGGACTAATAAAATCATAGATTGAGCCCCTTTTTCCAGTCCTTTCCAAGCAGGTATTGAATGTTATTTGTAATTTAGTTCCTAGATTTTTAAAAAATGTATTTTGAGGTTATTTTGAATGTGAATTCCATCTCTAGTTTTGCTTCTTGAATTTTGGTCGTATTTTATAGAAATATTGTTTGGGGGGATAATTGAATAGCTTGCAACATTATTGAAACTATTAATTATCTTAATCTTTGTCTATTACCAAGGATTTTCTAAGTAAAATATCATACTGTTAGCAAATAGGGATACCTTGGATTCCTCTTAGCCTATTAATTTTAATTTCTTATTCTTATTGCTATTGCTAGTATTTCTAGGAGTATGTCAAATACTTCTTATTCATCATGTATGTAGCTCGTTTCTATAGTTTTTTGCATTTTCCCTCCCCATTTAAATTGGGAACTCTTCACGGGCAGAAACTATCCCCGATTCTTAGCATATTGTCTGGAACACAGCTATTGAATGACTGACTAGAAAAGGGAAATACTTGTCTTACTCCTTTGTTTATTGGATAAGCAATTAATGATCAATTTGGTGATAATTAAGTAAGCTATCTCAAGATGCCTCAGTACTTAAACTGCCTTTATTATTTAAAAGCTTTTGACTCAGTTTTATGCTCTTGGTGTAGTCATATACTGTGTATAAAATGGATCTAAACTTAGGGGAGAAAATAGACTACTTGATATCCACATGGAAAACTATTATATATTTAATATGTGTCACCAAGACCAGATAGCACAGTATATAGATTGCTGTGCCAGGACTCAGGAAGACTCATCTTCTTGAGTTCAAATCTGGCTTTAGATACATCCTAGCTATATGACCCTGGACAAATCACTTAATTTCCTCATATGTAAAATGAATCAGGGAAGGAAATGGCAAACCACTCCAGTGTCTTTGCCAAGAAAATCCCAAATGGGGACGTGAAGACACAACTGAAAAAGGATAGAACAACAATGATGATGTTTAGAACAAGATGGCATCTTCCCATTTGAAGCTGCTTTGGCTCCACCTCATTGTAAGTTCCCTGTTACATCATCTGAGTAGAACTGAGAACACATTCAAGTCAGAGAGGGAGAGCTATACCAAAGCATTCTAGTAATCACTTGATATTTATGGATGACAGATTTAGGCTTTACCTAAGGACAAACTTACCAATACACAATGGGAAATCTCCAAGACCCAGGAATGTTTAATTTGCACATCGTTGGCCCCTAATACATGCTCGTTGATGATAAACCTCATGGGAGTGTAGTCTGCCAGTGAACTATATTATTCTGAAACTCTAAAATCTAAAAGAATAGGTTTTTAGCTTCTAGAAAATGAAACACTCCACAAGGAACCAACCAGGCTTCAGGAAGAACAGGTCATGCTGCACTGGCCCTTTTTTCTTTTTGTGACAGGGTTATTATTTGGAGAGATCAGATAAAAACTTTGACTGTATTTTAACATTTATTGACTCCTTCATGCTGTTTTTGTGGAAAAGATGAAGAGATATGAACTAGATGATAATAAATTAGATAAATTTGGATCTGTTTGAATAATGACTAAAAAAGAATGGATTGTGCATTGTCCTCTTGGAAGGAAGTATACAGTGGAATAACCTGAGGGATTAGTGCTTGATCCTATGCTGTTTAACATTTTAATCACTTTTTTGTATAAAGTAACAAGTGGCATATTTACTGTATTTTTGTAGATGACACAAAGTTGGGAGGGAAAGCCAATTCACTGAATGTAATCTGGTTTCAAAAAAATAATGACAGACAGAAACTTTGACTGATAATTAACAATAACAGTAATAAGTAACCCGAACTTCCTGGTTAAGATGGTGGCAGAGATAAAAGCAGCTGCTTAACCTCTCCTAACCAAAACATACAGGACTCCTCAAGAAGACATAAAAACAAATCCAGAGGAACAAAGGGACCCCACAACAGGACGCAGCATTGGAAGTACATGGAATCGGGGCATTTCCATGCTATAAAGGGGTGAAATAGCTCTCACTAAAACACGGGCTGAGCAACACCCTCCTCCACCCCACACCACCTACAGTGCCAAACCAAGCACACAAGAGTTAGAGCAAGTTTGGGGCACAGATTAAGTCCTTGGCAGTAACCTGGGGTCACCAGGGCCTGCTCCTGAGAGCAACAAGACTTAAGACCCCAAGAGGCTAAAGAACATGCACGGACTTTGAACACAGACCCTGAGCACAGGCACGAGTGCGGGCATGGACGCAAGCGCAGACAGGGATCCTGAGTGCAGGCAAGGACTCAGATCTTGAGCACACGTGCGGACCTTAAGTGGGAACCCAGTGCAAAGGGGGTTCACAACTATGGAAGCAACTCCCTGAGACTGCTAAAGGAGCCTCGGGCAGAGGAACAAGTAAGGGGACCACCAGGGGGTTTGACCCTGAGAATAGCTGAGACCTCAGGAGCCTAAAGAGTGCAGACAGACCCTGAGTGTGAGGATAACCCTGAGAGGGCGCAGGGCTAACAGTGGCAAGCCAGAGACAAGAACCCCAAAAGAGAAAGATCATCAAGAAGAAATCTGTAACACTCGACAACTTTTACACAGATAAAATCCAGACAAAAGAGCAAACAGCAGAGGAGAACAAATAAGTAATCATATCCAAACCTTCCCAAAATAATGAAAACTGGCCACAAGCTATTGAAGAGTTCAAATCTGAGATGATGAGAAAGATGGAAGAGATTTGGTGAGAGAAATGGGAAATAGCTCAAAAGGAAATAAAAAGATTAGAAGACGGAAACTCTCAATTGGAGAAAGATGCCCCAAAATCAAACGAAATGGTAAGCAAATTGGAAACCAAAATCTGGCAAGAAAATAACAGTTTAGAAGGCAGAACATTGCAATTGGAAAGTGAGGCTCAGAAATCAAATGAACTGATAAGCAAATTGAACACCAGAAATGACCAGATTGAAAAGGAAAACCAAAAGATTATAATAGAAAACCAGTTCCTAAAGGCTAGAATTGAGCAATTAGAAACTAATGATCTCTCAAGACAGCAAGAACAAATAAAACAAAGTCAAAAGACTGATAAAATAGAAGGAAACATGAAATATCTCAATGAAAAAGTGACAGACCAAGAAAACAGGTCTAGAAGAGACAATCTGAGAATCATTGGTCTTCCTGAAAAAGCAGAAATTAATAGAAACTTGAACTCCATACTAAAAGAAATTATTCAGCAAAATTGCTCTGAAGTTCTACAACAAGAGGGCAATATAAACATTGAAAGGATCCATAGTTCACCCTCTACACTAGACCCAGAAAAGACAACCCCCAGGAATATAATAGCCAAATTCAAGAGCTTCCAAGTAAAAGAAAAAAATTTTACAATAAGCCAGAAAGAGACAATTCAGATATCAAGGAGCACCAATCAGGATCACACAGGATCTGGCAGCCTCCACACTAAAAGACCGCAAGACTTGGAATATGATATTCAGAAAGGCAAGAGACTGGGTCTACAACCAAGGATCACCTACCCATCAAAACTAACCATATACTTCCAAGGGAAAGTTTGGGCACTCAACAAGATAGATTTCCAAGTATTTGCACAGAAAAGACCAGGACTAAATGGAAAGTTCGATATCCAACCACAAAAATCAAGAGAAACATGAAAGGGTGAATAAGAAACAGAGGTGAAAGAAAGAAAACTCGTATTTTTTAAATTTGCCTTTCTAAGGGCTTCAATATGATCTAACTATTGGTATTCCTATGTGGAGAAATGTTATGTATAATTCTCTGTAAGGAACTCTATTCACTATTATAGTATTCACTATTATAGTAATTAGAAGAATTATTCATAGGGAGAGTTTGGAATACTAAATGGTCTAAGATGATATGGGGGTGGGAAAGAGGGACATGAATTGTAGAGGACACCAAGAGAAACTTGAATGAATAAGAAAAATAGGATATTCTGATACACACAAAGAGGGCACAGGAAGGGGAAGGGATGAATACTATTATAAGAAGGAGAGGAAGAGAGCATTAAGAGGTAATATTTAAACCTTACTCTCAGTGTAATTAACCCTGAGAGGGAAGAGTAGCTTTATCCATTTGGGATATAAAACTCTATCTAACCCTACTGAGAAAGTCAGAAGGGAAACACCAAGGGTAGCAAGGGAGGGGGAGGTAATAAAAGGGAGGGGAGTAGAAGGGGGAGGGAACTCATTAGGCCTTAAAAATAAAAAGAGGGGAATAATAAGGGAGGGGTAGAAAGGGTAGTAAATCAAGGGAGGGGACAAGGGTTACTGGAATTAAGGAAACCACTGGTTTAAAAGGAAATAGTGTAAGAAGAAGGGGTAGAACTAGGAGAGGATACCAAAATGTCAGCGAATACACAACTGATAATTATAACTCTGAATGTGAATGAGAAGAACTCGCTCATAAAAAGGAAGCAAATAGCAGAGTGGATGAGAAACCAAAATCCTGCCATATGTTGTCTACAAGAAACACACATGAGGCGGGTGGACATACACAGGTTTAAGGTAAAGGGCTTCAGCAAAAACCTTTGGGCATCAAATGAGAAAAAGAAGGCAGGAGTAGCAATTATGATTTCTGACAAAGCCAAAGTAAAAATAGATATGATTAAAAAAGACAGGGAAGGTCATTACATCCTGATTAAAGGCAGTATAGACAATGAGGAAATAACATTGCTCAATATGTATGCACCAAATGGCATAGCAACCAGATTCATAAAGGAGAAACTAGCAGATCTCAAGAAGGAAATAGATAGTAAAACCATACTAGTGGGAGATCTAAATATCTCTCGTTCAGATCTAGATAAATCAAACCAAAAAATAAGAAAGAGGTAAGATATAGGGGGCCATGCCTCTATATGATTTTTTGGGGTCCTGAGCGGCGTGGTGGCATAGGATGGTTAAAGCAGGAGAAAGAAAATGAGAACAACTAGACTAGAAGTTAGCCCATGCTGTTCCAAATTCTGTGGGCTTGGGAGTTTATTATATATGGATTTCAAACAAAGAACACAGCTATGAAGGGGTAACAGATCATACATAACCCATTAAAGTCTAAAGAGTAAAGGTATAAGTACCAAGACAATGGCCAAATTCCAACCATCAATTAGTAGGGATAATTCTGGGAGAGGAAATATTTTTATGGAGATGCTCACTTATTGAGTTCTGTCTTCCAGGATTATAGGCACCTGGACAAATAAAGTCAAGACTAAAAGCGCCATACTTATCTAAGTATGCAGACTTATCTTAAGTAATGTTTGTTAGGGTTCAGGCTTCTTAATTATCAAGGAGAGGAATCATTAACTCAGTAGATGCTGGTCTGCCACTTCAAAGTTTTCCAATAGGAGTTCTAAGAAAGGTGGGGATCAAAACTGAGTCAAAAGAGGAGCCTCAGATTTTTATCTTAGATGGCCCATTCTGTCTGCATTCCTGACATGCAGTGCAGAAAAATCATACACACAGTTTTACTTGCTGATGATTTTGTAATGGGATCCAGATAAAATATCTGTTACAGACTCTGTTTCTCTAAATGACTCCTAATAGCCTCATGGAGGGATCAAGTTGATTTTGGATTAACCTACCTGCTGGTACCAGAGCTTTTCGGGGCTCAGGTGACCAGAACCAAACACAAAGACTGCCTCAGTCTGGATTGGTCATGTAGGGAATCTAGATAACAGGCCCTAAATTTGATCCTATTTCTCCAAAGGCTTTAATATATCGAACGGCTTCCCACAGTAAGAGAGATGAATGAAGTCCTAGAAAAATTAGATTTAATAGATATGTGGAGAACAATAAATAGGGACAAAAAGGAATACACCTTCTTTTCAGCTGCACATGGTACATTCACAAAGATTGACCATGTAATAGGGCAAAGAAACATTGCAAACAAATGCAAAAGAGCAGAAATAATAAATGTAACCTTCTCAGACCATAATGCAATAAAAATAATAATTAGTAAGGGCACCTGGATAGGCAAATCAAAAACTAATTGGAAGTTAAATAATATGATTCTCCAAAACCAGCTAGTCAAAGAAGAAATCATAGAAACAATCAACAATTTCATTGAAGAGAATGACAATGATGAGACATCCTACCAAACTCCGTGGGATGCATCCAAGGCAGTACTCAGGGGGAAATTTATAACTTTGAGTGCATATATTAACAAATTAGGGAGGGCAGAGATTAATGAATTGGGCATGCAACTTAAAAAATTAGAAAGTGAGCAAATTTAAAATCCCCAGATGAAAACTAAATTAGAAATACTAAAAATCAAGGGAGAAATTAATAAAATCAAAGGTGAAAGAACTATTGAATTAATAAATAAGACTAGAAGCTGGTATTTTGAGAAAACAGATAAAATAGACAAAGTACTGGTCAATCTAATAAAAAAAAAAGGAAAGAAGAAAACCAAATTGACAGTATCAAAGATGAAAAGGGAGATCTCACCTCTAATTAAAAGGAAATTAAGGCAATCATTAAAAACTACTTTGCCCAATTACATGGCAATAAATATAGCAATCTAGGAGAAATGGATGAATATTTGCAAAAATACAAATTGCCTAGATTAACAGCAGAAGAAATAGAATACCTAAATCATCCCATATAAGAAAAAGAAATTGAACAAGCCATCAAAGAACTCCCTAAGAAAAAAATCGCGAGGATCTGATGGATTCACAAGTGAATTCTATCAGACATTCAAAGAGCAACTAATCCCAATACTATACAAATTATTTGATATAATAAGCAAAGAAGGAGTCCTACCAAATTCCTTTTATGACACAAATATGGTACTGATTCCAAAGCCAGGTAGATCAAAAACAGAGAAAGAAAACTACAGACCAATCACCCTAATGAACATAGATGCAAAAATTTTAAAAATATATTAGCAGGGGGCAGCTGGATAGCTCAGTGGAGTGAGAGTCAGGCCTAGAGACAGGAGGTCCTAGGTTCAAACCTGGCCTCAGCCACTTCCCAGCTGTGTGACCCTGGGCAAGTCACTTGACCCCCATTGCCCACCCTTACCAATCTTCCACCTATGAGACAATACACCGAAGTACAAGGGTTATAAAAAATATATATATATTAGCAAAGAGACTCCAGAAAGTGATCAAGAGGATCATCCACCATGATCAAGTAGGATTTATACCAGGAATGCAAGGATGGTTCAACATTAGGAAAACCATCCACATAATTGACCATATCAACAATCTAACAAACAAAAATCACATGACTATCTCAATAGATGCTGAAAAAGCCTTTGACAAAATACAGCATCCATTCCTATTGAAAACACTGAAAAGTATAGGAATAGAAGGACCTTTCCTAAAAATAATAAACAGCATATACCTAAAACCATCAAAAAGCATCATATGCAATGGGGATAAATTAGAAGCCTGAGAAACAAAGATGCCCATTATCTCCTCTATTATTTAACATTGTACTAGAAACATTAGCAGTAGCAATTAGAGAAGAAAAATAAATTGAAGGCATCAAAATAGGCAATGAGGAGACTAAGCTATCACTCTTTGCAGATGACATGATGGTCTACTTAAAAAATCCTAGAGAATCAACTAAGAAGCTTATAGAAATAATCAACAACTTTAGCAAAGTTGCAGAATACAAAATAAATGCACACAAATCATCAGCATTTCTATATATTTCCAACACGTTAGAGCAGCAAGAGGTAGAAAGAGAAACACCATTTAAAATCACCCTAGACAATATAAAATACTTAGGAATCTATCTACCAAAACAAACACAGGAATTATAAGAAAACAACTACAAAACACTTTCCAAACAATTAAAACTAGATCTGAACAATTGGAAAAACATTGTTTGCTCATGGGTAGGACATGCTAACATAATAAAAATGACCATTCTACCCAAATTAATTCACCTATTTAGCGCCATACCTATCAAACTACTAAAAAACTTTTTTACTGAATTAGGAAAAACTATAACAAGGTTCATTTGGAATAACAAAAGATCAAGAATATCAAGGGAAATAATGAAAAAAAATGTGAAGGAAGGGGGCTTAGCAGTACCAGATATTAAACTATAGTATAAAGCAGCAGTCATCAAAACAATATGGTACTGGCAAAGAGACAGAAGGGAGGATCAGTGGAATAGACTTGGGGTAAGTAACATCAGCAAGACAGTGTATGATGAACCCAAAGAGCCCAACTTTTGGGACAAAAATCCACTCTGACAAAAACTGCTGGGAAATTTGGAAAACAATATGGGAGAGAATAGGTTTAGATCAACATCTCACACCCTACACCAAGATAAATTCAGAATGGGTGAATGACTTGAATATAAAGAGGGAAACTATAAATAAGTTAAGTGAACACAGAATAGTATACTTGTCAGATCTCTGGGAAAGGAAAGATTTTAAAACCAAGCAAGAGTTAGAGAAAATTACAAAATGTAAAATAAATGATTTTGATTATATTAAACTAAAAAAGCTTTTGTACAAACAAAAACAATGTTGCCAAAATCAGAAGGGAAAAACAAATTGGGAAAAAATCTTTATAACAAAAACTCTGGGGTCTAATTACTCAAATATACAAGGAGTTAAACCAATTGTGTAAAAAATCAAGCCATTCTCCAATTGAAAAATGGGCAAGAGACATGAATAGGCAATTTTCAGGTAAAGAAATCAAAAGTATCAATAAGCACATGAGAACGTGTTCTAAATCTCTAATAATTAGAGAAATGCAAATCAAAACAACTGAGGTATCACCTCACATCTAGCAGATTGGCTAAAATGAAAGAAGGGGAGAGTAATGAATGTTGGAGGGGATGTGGCAAAACTGGGACATTAATGCATTGCTGGTGCAGTTGTGAAGTGATCCAACCATTCTGGCTGGCAATTTGGAACTATGCTCAAAGGGCTATAAAAGAATGCCTGCCCTTTGATCCAACCATACCATTGTTGGGTTTGTACCCCAAAGAGATCATACATAAACAGACTTGAACAAAAATATTTATAGCTGCGCTTTTTGTGGTGGCAAAAATCTGGAAAATGAGGGTATGTCCTTCATTTGGGGAATGGCTGAACAAATTGTGGTATATGTTGGTGATGGAATACTATTGTGTTCAAAGGAATAATGAACTGGAGGAGTTCCAGGCAAACTGGAGAGACCTCCAGGAAGTGATGCAGAGTGAAAGGAGCAGAGCCAGAAGAACATTGTACACAGAGACCGATATACTATGATAAAATCGAATGTAATGGACCTCTGTACCAGCAGCAATGCAATGACACAGGACAGTTCTGAGGGATTTATGGTAAAGATGCTACCCACATTCAGAGGAAGATCTGCAGGAGTGGAAAACAGAAGAAAAACAACTGTTTGAACACATGGGCTGAGGCGGACATGATTGGGGATGTAGACTCGAAACTACCACACCAATGCAACTACCAACAATTTGGAAATAGGTCTTGATCAATGACACATGTTAAAACCAGTGGAAATACACATCAGCCATGGCGGGGAGGGAGAGGTCGGGGGGTTGAAGGGGAAAGTAAGAGCATGAAATATGTAACCATGTTAACTTTTCAAAAAATAAATATTAATAAATGTTTTTAAAAAAAACAATAATAAGCAACATTCATATAGTGCTTATTATGTGCCAGGCACTGTGCTAAATGCTTTATAATTATTATCTCATTTGTTTCTTACAACAACCCTGGGAAGTAGATACTATTATTATCCCCGTTTTACAGATGAGGAAACTAAGGCAGGCAGAGACTAAGTGACTTGCCCAGGATCACACAGCTAGTAAGTGTCCAAAGTTAGACTTGTATTCAGGGCTCCTTGACTGCAGGCCAAGCATTTTATTAAAATACTACAAGTGAGTTCAAAAACTTAGCTTCCTAAATACAAGATAAAGGAACCATGGCTTGACATCAATTTGTCTGAAAAAAAAAAAGGGATATAATACAATACAAGATCAGTCTCAGAAAACAATGAGACCTAACATAAGGAACTCAGTGATTTCCTGAGAAAAAGGATATGATAATCCTCTTGTATTCCAGCCTGATCTGAATTCATCTCAAATTTTTTGTTCAACCATGCTCTGTGTTAGAGGGAGAGCCCAGAAGATGGTTGGCAGAATGGGGAAAGGACCCACATCTCTTCCATTTCAGGACTGTGGGAGTAGCTGAGAAGGTTTGTGCTAGAGAGAAGATTTCATGGCGGCAGGATAGCCGTCATCAGATAGCCTCTGTGACAGAGGAGGAACGGCGGGCAGCTACTTCAGGGAGGCAGATTTAGGCTTCTTGTAAACAGAAGTTTCCCTCATGAGCTGCCTCACAACAGGGGTTGGGTGCCCCTTATTAGAGGTCTTTGGGTAAAACTTGGGGAAGCACTTGTTGGGTATGTTTTCAAGTATGAGATAAACTCAGTGATCCCAAAATTCCCTTCTTACCTCTGGAATTCTGTGTCAGAATGATCTTCCAGCTACATAGCTATGATGATGTCACAACACTTCTTAAAAATGCAGCTCTCAAAAAATTCCATGGCCTGTGGAATAAAGACCAAATCCTTTTGCCTGACATTTTTTTTGTCTCTCCTAATACCTAGAACAGTACGTTGCCCATAATACACATTTAACAAATTTTCACCAAATAAATGAATGCCATTTCATTTCAACTCCACAGATAGTTATGGAACATGTATAATTCACTTGCTAGAATTTGACAGAAAGACAGAAATAAGTAAAATATGGTTTCTGACTACAAAGAACTTAGACTAACACTAAATATCTATTGTACTGTAGATGTAGGTGTAGAAAATTGGGCTAAATCTCTATTGACTCAATACCATACTTGGAAAACGTTGGGGCGGGTTTGGTTGACCAAGTCTCTATTACTAGTTTGTCTGCCGATTCATTTGGCTCTTTCTCATGAAAGTAGAGTCCATAGAGGGAAATGAATGGAAATTTTGTTTTAAATTTCCAGTTAAGTTATCTGGATAAACAGAAGTTTATTATTAACCAATTCTAGTAGCAAGTTCTAGGTCAATGTCACCTCTCAATTAATAGCTATTTCATTATTAAACCTTACTTTTACTTTGAAATAATGACATTCCAGAGCTGATCCAATTACGCTAGAAGAACAAAATCCCTGAATTCTGTGTGTTCACTATGTGTATTTAAATTGAAATCAGGACTCTTTAAATTTCTTTACTACATATATCATATGCATATATTATTTCTAGAGATAGTAATTAAAATATTTTGCTAAAAATTATGGTTAATATTGAATACAATAATAGCAAACTTTGAAGATTCTTACTAATATATCATGAGAACATAATTTATATCTTATATGAAACTAGTATATGTTAAAATAATTATAGCTGTGCCTTCAGGGTAGAGGAAGCACTTCAGGCCAACTCATACATGGGTGTGGATTAAATGAATCATTAGTAGAGCTCTACTTGGCAAAAATAATAAGGGGTTGCAAAATAGGGTAGGATGTAGCATTTAGTAATAAAGTACCAAAATTATTTGACCCAAGCATACCCTTACTTTTTAATATATGCCATAAGAAAATGACCAAATTTAATTTAATATCACACAGGTCATTTATCTATTTTTTAGAACTTTAAGATGAAGTTAAAACATGTTTTTTCATGCAAAATGTTGAGTGAACATAAAACACTGTTTTACAAGGCGTCAATTAGTTTTGGAGAGCAGTGGACCCAGAGGTAAATTTGAGGAACTGTAGAAGGAAGGCTATGTAATGGATATGCTAAAACTTCCTCAGAACAAGGATAGGTAGACAGTTCTTTTTGATATAAACAGAAATTTCATGTATAAATGATATTGATTTGCTTGATTTCCCTAGGAGGAGAGAGGGACAGGAAGGAAGGAAAGAATTTGTTGTATTCATATTCTAACAAGTTCATTTAAAAGGTCATTAAAAAAAGGTCATGATAAATATTACTTAGTCTTGAATTAAACAATACTTACACTCAATGAAATAATATGTTGTATTCATATTCTGATCATATTCTGACCAAAAACAATGTTTATGTAATGGCTTAGATATTTTATATATAAATAATAATTTCTCTTTAAATGTCACTGTATATAAAGATGTTTTATTCAATCACTTTCTCATTTAAGATATTTAGAAATCCCTCAATTTCTTTAACATCATATTCCTTCATATTCACATTCAGTTCTTATCTTCAGCCTTTTTACTAGTGTTAATGTATGTCATGCTTCATGTTGTATTGTGTACTAATTGGTAGGCTGTATTTGTTATAAAGAAGACATTGATTTTCTTTGGCTTCACATAAATTAAAAAAAAAAAAAGCATAACAACACATTAGGCCCCATGTGGTAACAATTCCAGCCACAGAATAGACTTTGGTTATTCTTCTAGAAAATTCTTTTCCAGGCAGTGACAAGTTCTGTGTATTTAGGAAAGAGAACAAATAAGTGTCTTTATTGATTTGTACACAGTTGTCTTCATGATGATTGGTTACTGACATTTATCAGAATGTCAAGATAATCCTACATTAAATGAATTATTGACAGAACAACAAACTTTAGTGAAACCGAAGGGAGAATTCTAAAGGATATACAAAAATTGAGGCTATCAAAATACAACATTTTGACTGATTTAAGAGAATAGAGTAAATCTCTTAAGGCTAACAATTATTAAACACTACTTGATTTTATAACAGGCAAGTCTATCTTCTAATTTCATTTTTAGAGGAGCAATTTTTTCCCCATTCTCTCAACTGACACTTGGAAGAACTATATGATCTATATACACTCAGTTTCTTACCTTATAAGATAAAAAGTCATTGTGTGGAATTTTGGTGGAATAGGACTGCAGTGATAACAATACTACACTGGCTGACCCAGAGTATTTGAAGTGATTGATATGTAAATTGCCTGAATATTGATCCAGTTTCCCATGGAGAATTTGTTGCCAAGAAAGTTTAAACAAAGGGCTAAGAGTAAAAATGAATCCAAGCTACATTCTTAAACTATATTGTTTCCTTTAAAGAGAGATAAAAGTCTTGTAGAAAATTAATTCATTTCCCTTACAATGTTCAAGTTACTGCTTATTAAGTTTAGGGAGGCAGAATGGAATTAATAATGCATAGTTTAATATGAAAGAAATTCCTTGATTAAAGTGCACCAAAAAACAAGTAAATTGGACAGCATTTCCATAAATATTAAATCAGATAGCATTCCCCTGAAGTATTTTTGGACCTTTTTATGTTTGCTACATTAATAAGAATTATCCAAATTAAATAACTTTTTGAGACTGTAATTTTTATTCCTGTGATATCTTAAATCTCCCTGATTTAATTAGGTCATCTTTTTTTCTCCTCCTTTTAAAAATTCTATTTCTTTCTAGCAGAAGATTGATTTCTAAGCCTAAATTCATTAATTTGTTTCAACAATGCAAAACTCTAATAGTTAGATGCTCCTTACCTTGATGTTTCAGACTCCTTCCCATTAAAATGTGAGCTCCTTAAAGGCAGGATCTAAATTTGCCTTTCTTTATTCTCTCAGCATTTAGCTCAGTGCCTGGCACATATTAGGCACTTAATGAATACTTATTGACTGTTTTTATTGAATAATTGTTCCTTTTAGTACTATAGTTTCTGTATTGGACAAAATAGTTGAACAAATTTAATTTAGGGAGAAAATCTTTTAAATTGATCTGTACTTTGTCACCAAATTTAGTTGGGGGAATAAAAATTGCATTTTAAGATTCACAAAGTAAAATTTACAAAGGACGTAATTAAGATTTTTTTTTCTCAACATACTGTTCTTAGTGAAGCAAAAGATTTACAAAAAAAAGCTGTTAACTTCTATATAATCATGTCATAAAAACAAGACTTTTAAACATTGCTTAATGCAGTTATTGTGCTATTCTAAATTCATTTCTGATTTCATAAATTATTTCATCATATAAGAAATCAAAAGACAGATATGGATTGTCATGGCTAGAATTTAATTTGGATAATACAATAACAACATGAAATACATCTAAAATATATACAGATTTTAATTTTTTCCTCAAACCAATCCAAAATTGCACAGTAGATAATTATCTATATCCTTATAAATAATAACACAGATTCTACCCTTATTTTAATCAAAGATAACTGAAAATGGGACTAGAAGAAAAATCTGATTTAAAATCAATAAGAAATCATCTTCTAATCTGGTCTCAGACACTTTCTAGCTATGTGACCCTGGGCAAGTCACTTAATGCCCATTGCCTAGCCCTTACCACTCTTCTGCCTTGGAGCCAAAACACAGTATTGACTCCCAAGAGGGAAGAGAAGGATTCAAAAAAAAAAAAGAAAGAAATCATCTTCTACCAATCACTTTGCATCCATTATATATTATGTGCCACTACTATGTTCTGCTGGGTGTTAGTGATGCAAAAAGGGAAAATGAAACAATTCTAGCTCTTAGAGAACTTATATTCCATTAGATGAGACAGCATGTACAAATAGAAATAGAGAATAAACATGTACAGAATAAATAGAAAATTAAAAGATCATAAATTCAGTTCTGGAAGGGAACATTAGTAGTTATGGTCATCAGTAAATGCTCCATACAAAAAGTTGGTCACATAAAGAGCATTCTGAAGATGTAACAGTGCTATGAGATCCATGTGGATAGGGAGCACATATTAGGTCTTCATCTAGCCATGAATAATTACATGTAAGCAATTTAAAGCAGGAAGGCCAATGAGGAAGCCAAAGCAAAATTGCAAGTACTAGAAGTGATGAGAATCTAGGCTAAGATTATGATTCTGGGTAAAGCAAAAAGAGGTTGAATGGAAAAGATGTGGAGATAGAAATGACAAGATTTGATAAATGATTGACTGTGTGCGGATATGGACAAGTGCATAGTGGAGGCTTATAGGCTACCAGCCTAGGAGACTAGAACAATGGAAGTTTCCTTTTTAGAAACAGAGAAGTTAGGTAGAGGAAAAGATTGGGGGAAAGAAAGGTTAGGCGTTCCATTTGAACATAATGAATTTGAAATGTCTAGAATATCTATTAAATGTCTGCTAGGCCATTGATGATATAGGACTGGAGCTCCAGAGAGAGAGGAGTTGGAGAGATAGATCTGTGAGTAATCTGATAGAAATTATAATTAAGCCCATAGGGACTGAGGAATTGATATCCAAAGAGTGTAGTAAGAGGAGATTATTGAAAAGCCTTCTCTTTATATATAAACATCTGACTCTTAACATATATACAATGAACCACCAGCACTTAAAAATTTCACTTGATCCATTAGAGAAGTATGTAAATCCGATTACTTGATCTGATGGTTTCATTCCTAGCCTCTCCATACTTTCTCATTCTGTGACTTTTTTTCATAATCTCCTATAATTTATTTATAGAAGTTCTACTTACCCTGATAAGACTCCTTAATTCCATAGATACAAGTGCAATTTGGGGCTGTACATTCCTCTCTCTTTCCTCATTCCTTTCATTCATTCCTTACTCACATGATGAACCCTTTTTTTTTAATCCTTTATTTCCTAAACTATAGTTTCATGACTTTTTTTGCATGCAAACCATAATTAGCTGTATACTATCACCCACTAGTCATTCCTCTCTTAATCTGCAATTTCACCAACCCACTATTGTATTATTCCATGATTTGCGGTCATATAGGCCTAGGATAATATGTGGGGAAAAAAATGGATTTGTGTTAAGGGGCCAACTGAAATAACTGAAAGTTCAGAATAGCTTCCTAAATGCAACCGAGTTCACTTTATTCCTCCTATTTAATTCTAGCCCCAACTTATTATTTATCTTCCTTGTATATATTGTTGGGTTAACTCAATGGCCAATTTAGGCAAATGGATAAAATAGTATGAACTTAATGTATTCCTCATCAAGCTAGTTTTCCTTATGCGGATTGTTCATCCAGTCCCTTCTAAGTGCCCATGGAGGAATTCCTAGAATATCCTTGAGCTAAATGCCTTCAGAATAATATTATTCACAAGATGCTTCTCATCTAGAATATTCTACATTTTATAGAAACTACCTTCTCTTTGGACTTTTTGTAGGAGATTCTCTGTGCCAGTTGCAAACACCCTTAATTAGGGCTGATTTGAATGACTCAGATTGGAACTGATATAGCTGCACCAGTTTATTCACATCTTTCTCCTTTCTTCTAGTTAGGTGTTGATTTTTATCATGGCTATAACTAATTGATGACCTGCTGCACACAGACATCTCATCAGAAATTACTAACACATTAGTTGCTAATATATTCCTGCCTAGTAAGATAGAGTCTGTATTATTTTATATTGTGATGTTCAATATTTTTCAGATTCCATATTTTCTGATTTTCTTATTGAGCTATTCATTATATTCAGATTTTAGATATCTTTCATTTCTTAATCCTGAATCACATTTTTCAATATGTCTCTCTCTCTTTTAAATCCTTCCCTTCCATCTTAGAATCAATACTCTATTGGTTCTAGGGCAAAAGAGTGGTAAGGGCTAGGCAATGGAGGTCAAGTGACTTGACCAGGGTCACACAGCTGGGAAGTGGCTGAGGCCGGGTTTGAACCTAGGACCTCCTGTCTCTAGGCCTGACTCTCACTCCACTGAGCTACCCAGCTGCCCCCACCCACATAATATTTTGCAATTACTGGTCACCTCCATATAACAGTGAGACACTGGAGTGGTATTTCTGTAAGAAGATATCACTTCCATATCTAGCACTTTGGAAATAAATTACTATGAATAATGAAATATATAAGGAAATAATAAAGAAATCCCATTCAACATAATTGCAAAATGCATGAAATATCTGGAAATCATTCTACCAAAACACAAAAAAATACTTGTGTGTATTCAATAACCAAGGGCCCCTTAAAGAAATAAAGAAATACTTAAATAGCTGGAAATATATTCTTGGCTGAGCCATGCTAATATTTAAAAAATGACAATACTATCAAAGTTAACTAATAGTTTAGATATACCAATCAGATTTTCAAAGAGATACTTAATGGAACTCACTGAAATTATAAGAAAACAAAAGTTCTAAAACATCCAGGGAAATAATGAAAAAAGGTAGGAGAACTCTACAAACTCAAATTACATTATAAAGTTAAAGTTATAGTCATCACAATCATCTGATATTGGTTAAATGAGAGAGAAAGAGAGAGAGAGAGAGAGACAGCGAGAGAAAGAAAGAAAGAGAGACAGAGAGACAGAGAGAGACATAGTGAGAGAGAGATCACAGAAACAGACCAGATAAGAGAGAATCAAAAACAATAGAACTCAGTGATCCAGTGTTTGATAAACTAGAAAACATTAATTACTTAGAGAAAAAAATGTCCTAATCCAGGGTAGTGGGGGGAACACTAGGAAATAAAAACAATCTGGGAAAATTAGACTTAGACCAGCATCTTATACCATCTTTCATAATACATTCCAACTGCATACATGACCTTGAAAATATTAAAGATTAGACTATGAAAAAATAAAGGAGAAGCTGATCATAGATATGGGTAGGAAATGTAGTCCTAACTAAAAAAGGAATAGAGATAATCACAAAAAATAGCTAGCTAGCTTTGATTTCATGAAATAGAAAAGCTTCTGTAAAAAGAGAATGAATGCACCTAAGGATAAGAAGAAAAGACACTGGAAAAAAATTGTTTCAAATTTCCCTGACAAGGGTTTGGTATACAGAATATACAATTAGCATTTTATGTATGTGTATGTGTACACATGCACACATGCATGCAGATATGACTAAGATCCATTCCCCAGTAGGTAAATAGTAAATGAACAAACAGTTCTCAAAAGGAGAATTGTTAGATATTAACAGCCGTATGAAAAATACTCCAAATCATTAATAAGAGAAATATAAATCAGAAAAATTCCAAGGTTCCAAATCCTGCAAGTTGTCAATGACAAAAGATGTAAATAGTTAATAGTAGAGTTGTTCGGAAGATAGGTATTGCAGATAGCATTATATTGGTTGTGGAACTGTCAAATACAAGCATTTTGGAAAGCAATATAGAATTATGAAAAAGTGAATATTGTGAAGTTGTAAAGAATGAGCATGGCTCAGAGGAAACTATATGAGAATATACTTCTATGCTTTCTCTTGGGAGAGATAAGAGATCCCAAGGTGTTTTATATTGCGCATATTTTCAAACTCTTTTTGATATATTGATTAATTAATGTTGATTTTTTACCATTTTATTCTTTTTATTTTTCAAAATACTATTTTTGTTATTTTCACAATACTGTTTGTTAAATATGGATGGCTCTTGAGTAGAGGAAAGGATACTGGGAGAAATTATGGTAATGGAAAAATAAAAATATCCATAAAAACGGACTTAAAACAAAATATAATTGTAATAATTAATGAAATAATTAAAGCCTGAATCAAGTCTGAATGAAATCTGATTCTTTAGTTCTAGATAATCCAACATAAAAAAAATCCAGCATTAAAAAAATCTGGCATATTAAAAATAGTAGGCTAATAATATAACTTTTAATATGTTTCATCTAAAGTATATAAGATCTATGTAAATTTTATCTTTAGAAAATCAACTTCACAGTTGTTTATTCTGCTGATTTAAATGCACATTTATAATAGGTAAATATGTTTATACAAATGTTTGTTTAGACATAAAAAAGTATGAGTGGAAATTTCCTTATGTTTATATATACAATAAAATGTATTATTTGAATTGGTCAGTGAGTCATGTAACACTCATCTTCAGAGAGCAGTTATTGTACTGTAGATATTCGTAAAATGCCATTTAATATAATTACAATTGATAGAATGCAGTATGCTGCCATGAAAAAAATACTGAATTTCAATTTGGAGAACATGGATTTAAATTTTAACTTTACCATGTATTAATTACTTCTGTGACTCTGGCCAAGACAGTTAACTTTGTTAGATCTCAGTTTCCTCATCTGTCAAATGAGGGAGTTGTACTAGATGAACTTGAAAATCTCTTATAGCTCCAAATTTATGATTCTGTTCTCTTATATAATAGTTCGACACACACACATAAATATACATGTATATATATGGAGTCATAGGATTTAGTGATTTTCTTCTTTTGTTGGAGGAGATGAGAGAAGCTAGCAAGAATATTACCCCTTCCCCAAAAAGAAGCACTTTTAAAAAAAACTTGGTTGAGGCAAGACAGACTTGAATGTAACATGTTGAATGGAATGTATTACATAGTTTTAAAAAGCTAAGCTATATATAGTAGATTCATAATTTAACATGTTCATTTATTTATATAAATGTGAATCAAAGCAACTCTGAAGTTTCATGTCACACCCAGTAGATTGCCCAAGGAAGTCCAAAAAGTGGAACTGTTTACAATTGAAATGTCTCCAGGAAGACAGACACATTCCTTTGCTGTTAGTAAACCTGTGAATTATTCCTACCATTCTTGAAAACAGTTTGGAATTATGGATTTTTTTAAAGTATCATCTATGTCTATTCTCTCTGATTCAGAGAACCCAATATTGGCATATATGCTCAAGGACATCAAAGATAGAAAGATTCATTATACTCCAAAATATTCATAGTAGCACAGTTTTTGTTATAGCAAAGAGTAAGTACCCATTGTTTGTTGAATAGCTAAAAAAAAATACAGCACAGAAATGTAATAGAGTATTACTGCCAAGATAGGAAGAATACAAGGGAGTATGGAGCAATTTATGTGAACTGATAAAAAGTGAAGTGAATAAACCAAATAATTCTCTCCTCTTATTGCAGAGATGGAGAGAAATGGGTCATATGGACCATTGCATATGCTTTCATATATGTGTGTTGTAATTGATTTTGCTGAACTTCTGTTGTTTTTTAAATTTTACTACAAATTATGGCTTGCTTAATAGAGGAACATGATCATTATATTTAAAGATTAAAGTGATGTTAAAATTAAAGAAACAAAAATAAATTTAAAAAATAAAAGTCACTTTTAAAAGTGAGAGAGGCAGGATGCTAAAACATGCTCGTAGTAGAAGTCTGAGTGAATATTTTAAGAACCCCAGTTAAAAAGGAGGAAAGCACAAAAAAGTGGGACTGAGGGTGCCAAAGGTTTTTTTTTTCCTCAATTTTGTTTATGATTTGCCATACTTGGAGTCAAAGAAGTTGCTCCTAGCAGAAAAATAAAATACCAGTTGCAACCTTTGTATCTTATTTTTTAGTGATAGTAGCTATTTATCAAAGTGATTCATTCATTAAATCTGGAACCTGAAATTTCATTGTCAGGTCTGTATAACATACTTAATTGGGTTTTACGCTTATTTCAAGGAAGCACTGGAAAGAAGGCATTCTTGATTTTAAGTTCCAATTCATTCTTATTCTATGAATAACCTGATAGTTTCCCTGACATTAGTTAAGCTGTTATTCTTGCATTTTTAGGTTTAGTCAATTTGGAATCTATATTGTTGACAGCATATGATGTCATATAATTTACTGGTAATGTTTTCTGGAAATGAGTGTCTGTCACTTGAAAATGTTGAGAGGCAAATTAGATTCAGGACAAATTCTTGTGGTAATGACAGGGACCTGAGAGATAATGCTGACTTATATTTTCCAAAATTTTAACTGTTTGCTGGAAATGTTTTCCTTCAATGTGAGTTATATGAAAATGTACTATATACTTCTCAGTGCTTTTGCTGGAAGATTTATCATTTTCTGGAAGATTTATCATTTGCTGTTCTTAATCAGCAAACTCATTTAAAAGTCACAAAGCAAAGATGTTGAGAAATATGGAAACTAGAAAAGGTCTACATGCTGTGACTAGTCATTTTTTTAATCATGTAAGAGACATTGCATTGTAAATGGTTAATTAAAGAAATTTGGAACATTCTCCTAGTCCTCCTTTAGTAGAGGTACTTTTTAAAAATTAAGCTGTCGGTGTTAACTTGAAGATACCTAATTGTTGTGACAGAAATATTAAGATTGTTTCAGTAGAAGTCTACTCATTAAAAACACAGTCCACTGGACATCCCTATGTTTCTTTACTTTATTTCAGATTTGCAAACAAGTATAACAAAAGATATCATAAAGAACAATTGGCCCAATTTCACAGAACTAGAAGTCTTAATACTGGAGTTATTGTAATGACCTCTCACAAGGATAGTATGGATCAAGTCACTCAATATGCCTGTGCTTCAGGTTTCTTATTTGTTAAAAATAGAGGGAAACTGCCTCATAGAGAATCCTGGGTCCCAAAGAATATTTGTAAAACACTCTGATTTAAAAAAAAAAAAAAAAAAAAAAAAGGTAAACCCCAGGGGCAGCTAGGTAGCTCAATGGATTGAGAGTCAGGCCTAGAGACAGAGGTCCTGGGTTCAAAAGTGACCTCAGATTCTTCCTAGCTGTGTGACTTTGGGCAAGTATCTTAAACTCACTTTGCTTAGCTTTTATCAATCTCCTTATTGGAACCAATACTTAGTATTGATTCTAAGATGGAAGACAAGGACTTAAAAAATACAACCCTATAATGATATGACTATTATGAATAAATATATCCTTCTGTCGATTACTTTAGGTAAATAAAATGAAATCTTTAAAATTACTTTGCTATTCAATTTTGCTATGAAGTGAGACCTTTTTAGGTGAGGAGTCTCAAGGTTTTTTTGTATTTTTTTTAGGGGGGGTGAATAGCAACAGCATTTAATTGTACTTGTGGCTGTTTTCCTTTCTACTTTTTTCTCTGCAGTTCCTCTCCCAGACTTCCTCTTTGATAAATCTCATCATAATTAATCTCCTACCTTCATTAGTAAGGGTGTGAGGCTGGGGAAGGATTTGACATTACAGTTCTTGAAAACCTACTACTAAAGGCAGGATATATATATAAATGAAAAGTAGTCATGGTAAAATATACTAAAGCAATCCATTCTATTTGCACAACTTTCACAAGAAAGAAAAACCACAGTACCTGAGAAAATGAGTATGGTATAAGTATTTAAAAAAAAAAAAAAAAAAAAAAAGAGGGTTTAGAGTGAGAATTGCTACCTGTGGGGCTGAGGTTTCTAGGCCTCAGCTTCTTAAACTCTAATCATGAAGGTCTATCACTGTGTTGGTGAGCCTATGGCACGTGTGCCAGAGTGAGCTACCCCCTCCACCTCTCCACATGCACTTGAGAACATTTCTTACATGCCCCACCCCTCTGCCCAGTAGCCAATGGGAGTACTTTCTCCCTCCTCTCTCTCGGGGTCACATGCAGCATGAGGGTGCAAATTGGACACTTGGGCTCTAAAAGGTTCACCATCACTGCCCTATCATGTGGTCTCTCACAGAATCAAAGAGCATCCATGTTGGAAAGGACCTCAGAGACAGCCTGCTCTAACCCATCCCATTTCTGCCACATGCCCAAGAAGGAGTCATCCAGGCTTTGGTAAAATGTATCCAGAAAGAGGGAATCCTACTACTTCTCAAAACAGCCTATTCCATTTTTTAAAAAATCTTAATTGTTAGATTGTCTTTAAGAATTTTGAAGGGCGTGAAATTAATTTTGCTACTGCTGTTCACTCATTTTTTTTAGTATCATCCTACTCTTTATGACCTCATTTAGGGTTTTCTTGGCAAAGATCCTGAAGGGATTTGCACTTTTTCTTTTCCAGATCATTTCATAGATGAGGATCTAAGGTAAGCAGGATTAAGTGACTTGCCCAGGGTCTCCCAGTTAGTAAGTGGCTGAGGCTAGATTTGAACTCTGGAAGAGGAATTTTTCTGTCTTCAGGCCCTTTGCCACCTGGCTGCCCATGAAATGAATACTAGACTAGTTGTCCTCAATTTCATTGTTAGGAAGCTTTTTTCTTATATGGAGCCTACCCTTCTTCCTCCCTCATACATCATAAACTTAGAGCTCATCTAATCATTGCTCTTATTTTTCAAATGAGAAGCTGCAGCTTAGAGAGGATATGACTTACCCCAAAGCACAGGAAAGGTGGGATTTAAATCCACTCTTTCTGGTTCCAAAACCATCATTCTCTCCACTGTCCCATGTTCCCTCTCATCTACCTCCTGTTCTTAGTGCTGCCCCCTGGAGCTCAGTGGAACATCTAATCCCATTTTCCACACAGACCCTGATGCAATACTTAAAGAGAGCTGTCATGCCTCTCCCTCCTCCCAACCCCCCTCCCCACCTCCATTCTTTCAAAGAGATATACAATGTCATCTTAACCCTGCACCCTCCTGGTTGCAGTGTCTGAGGTCACATTGGAGCTCAGGAAAGAGAGTCTTCCTGATTCACCAGGCCCAGAACTCTTTCCACTGCCTCATCTTGCTGCCACAAATTCTAAACTTAGGTCTGGATAATGCCATTTAGTTTTTTAGCTACAGTATCACACAGTTGACTTGTTTAGATTGTGAAGCCCACTAAAACACCCAGATGTTTTTAGGTCTCTTTCACACTGTAAGTCCTCTTCTCCATGCTGCCCACCTCCTGACACAGAGAGAGACTCAGGTTGTGTAAAGAGATTCGTCTTTTGGACATGGTTACTGAGTACTTTGGTTTAGATTGATTATGCTTATTTATAACAAAGTGGTTGGGTTTTTTTCCTTCTATTTTTATTTGGAGAAAATTGAGAGATGAGGGGGTAGCAATAATGTTGCCAAAAAAGAAAATGTTTGAAACTTTTTTAATGCACAGTTCAGAAGAAAACACAAGCAGGAAGTTTTTGAGAGTGACATTTTGAATGTGTTATATTCTTTTAAAAACAGCAAAAGTAGTATGCAACGAATACTCGGTTTGTGGCCATATCTTAGACTTGGAATGAGAAAAGAACATACATGTATACTTAGAAAAAAAATTTAAATGGTGAGATGATGTCCTTGTCATCATGATGGATATATATTGTATGATTCCATACAGAAACAGCATATACTGCTAATGCAGAAGTTTTTATTCTGGTATAAATGGCTGACATTTTCAAAAGGAATCTGGATAACTTATCTGGGATGTTGTAGAGATGGATTTTTTGTTTATTTTATTTTGTTTTACCCATCAGACAAGAAATTGTACTAGATGAGTTTGAAGATTTCTTGCAACTCTATACCCTCTGTAGATTTTATATAGACTGTCTGTGCTGTATTTCAGCTCTTCCTATTGCTTTCCTTCTTTTTTCCCCAGATTCTTCTCTCCTCATGGATAATCTCTTTGAAGATTATGTACTTGGGCTATTTTTGATTGAGATAGAAGAGAAATATCTTATACTCTTTTTTGAGTATTATTAAATATTTGCTTATTTTACCTTTTTTTGCCCTTTACCATTCTGCTTATCAAATCAATATTTAATTTTCTAAAGAATGAAAATATTACAATTTCTGAGCCACAGAGGTAGAATCCATTACTAAAATAGAAGTAGAAGTCTATTTTGTTAACAACTCACAGTTGTTTTCAGAGAAGATTGTTTCTAAAAGGAATTAAAATGTGAAATAGTAATTATAGTTTTTATTATTGTTAATTTTAAGAAATTAACCTTGCAAAAGAGGAAATGAGGCAATAGTTCTATAGGGAGCAAATCTTACTGCTATATATGTACATATATATTCTCTTTGTTTAATAAACATAATTTATCCTTAATTATTCAAGCAAATAAAAGAGAATAGTATAAAAAATACATCATAGAGTACCCAGGCATTTATAATTGAAGTTGCTATGTATCATATTACATTTGGCAATGGATTTACATTCCAAAATGCTCTTTTTTTAAGCTAACACTAAAATTAATTTATCTTCCTTAGTATACACTGATAACTTGGAAATGTACTGAACTATAAAAGGAAGTTAAGTATTTCAAATATGAATAATCAAGAGTTGACTACACATCTACAAATATAAGGAATTGACTTATTAATGGTGCAGAATTATTGTTGATGATACTTGACAGTTTCCAATTACAAGGATTTTATTATTAAATCCTGATTTAAAGGTCCTGTCTTTCACTTTTATTAGAACTTAACCCCAAATAAACAACAATTTATTTACATTTAAAGTCCTTCTTAACCCTCCCTTCCACAACAGTTTGGTATGGCACTCCAATTAAGAAATGAGGTTATGATAGTGATGGAGAATTACTTTAATCCCTTTTCCATTCTGTTCAGCTTAATGATTACATGAGTATATAATTATGAATGTTTACATTCATTAAAATGTGAGTGTATAACAAATTAAAATTCAGAGTATTATGCATGTTATATTTCAAAAATTCCATTGAGGTTTATAAATATTGCTATAATGTTTTAGTCATGGAAAAATATGAAAATAAAAAAGGAGAATAACCAGACTGCGAGTAGTTCTTATATAAATAACTTATGCCTATGGGATTCTTGACCCTCAAAAAGATAACTACTACTTCCATCAGATTCATATCAGGGTTCGTAGGAGGGAAAATTAGCAACTCCTTTTTGTAACATAGCACTTTCATTTATCATACTTTATTTTCTTTATAATGGTACATC
The DNA here is from genome assembly GCF_016433145.1 of Gracilinanus agilis. Taxonomy (NCBI): domain Eukaryota; kingdom Metazoa; phylum Chordata; class Mammalia; order Didelphimorphia; family Didelphidae; genus Gracilinanus; species Gracilinanus agilis. The sequence goes on along the minus strand of NC_058133.1, from coordinate 393,315,836 downwards.
TCTGCTATTTAATATAAATATCTAAACAATAATAATTATAATTTCAGTAATTGTATGTTTTAGTGGGATTATAAAGTATTTATGACAATAATAGCCAACATTAATACCAACAATTCTTTTAAGAGATACAGAATTGTATTGGACAGATAGATACATAGAAAAGTTCTGTGACCGAGCTATTCACACCCTATAAAAATGTCCCAAAATTGGTATTAGGAGAACTTGACCTTTAGCCCTGAGGATTGAACCTATAGGGCATGTCATAGTAGAAGTAGATAAACAGGCTTTGGACTCCTATTGTTCTGTGTTCTTTATGTTTGACATTTAGGAAGTGCCAGGTGGATTTCTTATGAGAACACATAAAATATTTATGTTTATAAAGGATGCAGAAGGTGAAATGTAATAGCTGGTGAGTTGAAGTTAACTGTTAAATTAAGAAATTATGTCAAATAAAAATATTACTAAATTGATTTAAAGTACTAAAGTTTAAATACTATGTGGTGCCTAGTTTACTCTGACAATCTCCATCCAATGGCCTTGGGAGTTCCATTTTCTGAAAAATTGAAGAAAATACAGTCAGCCTCCCTGACCTCCAAAATCCCACTACCACCAGCCTTTGTCTAGCCAGAATAAAAGAGATTACCTTCACTAACACTCTAGATTCTCCATTGAAAGGACTAAAAATAGGCCCATTATTGTACTACCTGTTGGTAATCCTTTTATATCATTCCTAGAAGATTTCTTAAAACTATTCTATAGTGATTCTTCCAAGTCTCCATTTTTAAATCTCCTAATCCCTCACCACCCACAAAGGATAATCAAATCCACTTTGGTAGTCCTGAGGCAGTTAGTGGATAGAGCACTCACTGGGCCTGGAGTCAGAAAGACCTGAAATCAAATGCAGACTCAGATATTTACCAGCCTTGTGACTCTGGGCAGAAGACACTTAGCATCTCTCTGTGTCTCAGTTTCATTCTCTATAAAATAGGGCTAAAAATAGTACCTACCTCAGAGTTGTTCTTGTAATCACTTAGTTAACCCTTGTAAAGCACTTGGTACACCTTAAACATGGTAGCTATTATTTTTTTTTAAACTCTTAACTTTTGTGTATTGGTTCCTTGGTGGAAGAGTGGTAAGGGTGGGCAATGGGGGTCAAGTGACTTGCCCAGGGTCACACAGCTGGGAAGTGTCTGAGGCCAGATTTGAACCTAGGACCTCCCATCTCTAGGCCTGGCTCTCAATCTACTGAGCTACCCAGCTGCCCCCAGGTAGCTATTATTTTTTGATCCTCATAACATTATTATGAGGTAAGTAAAAGCCAATGGCATTTTCCTCATTTATCAAGTGAGAAAGCTGAAGCAGAGAGTCTGTGTAACACAAATAGTTAGTGGCTAAGTTAGAACCAGAACTCTTTCCCCTGAGGTCTTTACCTTTTCCATTTTGTCACATCATTTGATTTAGACCTGGAATAGGGTGTTTAAAAATCATCTCATTCCATCTCTTCATTTTATAGAGAAGGAAATAGATACAGGTTAATTGTCCAAAATGTGTGACACAGTAATAGATACAGAATCTGAACTCAGGTCTTCTAATTCTAAATCCAGTTTTCTTTCCAATACATCATACTCTTTCACCACTTTGCTTTACTTGGGTTTTTTCTTTAGGGACAAACATGGCAATCTCAGAGTTTAGGAAACCCCTTCCTAAAAATCTGCGTACTTGTGTTTATATGCCTTTGATGAATGGTCATGACTCATACAAGCAAACCTCCTGATTTTTAGTTCTTAAGCCAACTTGTTGATATTGTGTTCTGTAATTCTTTTATTATCTCCTATAATCTACTTCCCCAAGCCCAACATCAGGTTTTATAGATTTTAAGTGTTGTAGACAAGAGGGAGAAGTCCGGGAAGACTTCACAGAAGGTTTGACATGCCCAGAATTTTTGCACCCATAGCAGGGGTTCAGTATGTACTTGATTTATATGACTTTTGAGGAACCATATCTGTTGCTTAAACATTAACATGACAAATTATGATCAGTGTTAAATTAAAAACATATTTGAGGGGGCATCTGGGTGGCTCAGTGGATTAAGAGTCATGTTAAATCCTAGGTTCAAATTTGGCCTCAGACACTTCCTAGCTGTGTGACCCTGGGCAAGTCACTTAACCCCCATTGCCTGACCCTTACTACTCTTCTACCTTAGAATACCCAGTATTGATTCTAAGAGAGAAGGTAAGAGTTTATTTTAAAAAAAAAAAAAAGTACATTTGAGATTGTCACCAAATAATTTTTTTACAACTCTGATGTTTTAGTAAAAAAAAAAAAAAAAAAAAAAGCAACCACCAATCATTGTACTTAATTAGGAATATTGATTGTATTAATTAAAATGATGTCAATATTAATGACTTTAATTGTTTCATTCAAATCCATTATTTAATGTGTCAACCCATTCAGCCAGAACTTGAGGCAACACCTTGCAGATGCATAGTTCGGAGCTATTAATCACTTGTGAGCACTTTGTAGCTTGCTCCTTCATTAAGACCTTTTATTTACCTACTTACAGGTTCGGTTTAGTATTTTCTACTGTTCATTGAAATCTCCAAACATGTTCTTTTTGAATGAGAGTGGCTCTATATATGGAAAACTGAAATATCATAAGTAAATGTGTTAGTTTCTCTATGTTAAATAAAGACATACTTTTAATAAACTCTGTATGATCAAAATCTCAACTTTTCAAGAATCCACATATTCCAAAAAAGGAATTTTTTTTGTGTATTTTATAGAAGTGTTCTAACTTTCTAAAACCATACTGCCATAAAATAGTTCAGAGATGGCTTTTATTTCTCTAGAGCAGTTCATCAACTTTAGCAAGTTGACATTGGTTTTCTGCCTATGTACTTATTGGGATAAGTTCACACATTCCTCTCCAGAAATCTTGTGCCTGCCTGTACAACTAAGCTGACCCTCTGTTTACTTAATCGTAATCCACATTCAAATCAGCTTTGCGTGTGGAAAAGGGAGAAACTTTGGCATGCAAAAAAGGAAGTAACCTCCATTCAGTATTTGAAGGTGACATAGATAAAAAAGAACAGAGGAAGATTAATTACAGCAAATAATTTTAGGACTATTGACCACTGATCTGTACAGAGTCACAGAACAAATAGCCCAGTGTTCTTAATTTCATAATCAAATAACTTTTGCTCTTATCATGAATATTTAGCATAATTATTAAGAGAATGACATTTAAAATATCAATTTGATTTTTTTCTTGACAAAGGGATGTTTAATGTGAAAAAATGTGCCTATCTATCACAGAATTCAATATTCCAAATAGTAATAATTCTTGGTATTTAATGTTTATTATATTCAGCACTATTACTGATGGATTCATAGGAACATAAGTTAAATGCAAGGGAGGCCTTAAAGATAATCTACTTCCCCTATTTCTCTTCCCCGACTCCAAATCCCAATTTTGCATCAATTTCTATAGCTGGGAAATAGTGGAGCCAAGATTACAGCTCAGAGCTCCTTCCAAATATAGGCTTCTTTTCCCTATTCCACCAAAAGGGGTAGAGGATGGTCAGGCACATAGATTTTAGATTGTCTGTAAATATTAACTTAAAGATTAACTATTGATATTCTAAATGGGAAATCTTTATACAGTGACCAGTGAGAGGTCACACAACCAATGGAAGTATAACAATATATCAATGTTGGCATTCCCAAAATAACTTGAGTCAAAAACATAAAAGGAAGTCATAACTAAATACAAAGATTATACACAGGTTTCTTGGAGATGCAGATAAATGAGTTGATAGATTTGGGTTTTCCATGTATCTAAAGGCAAGAAGAAACATCATTTCTTGAGATATTTTTCCATCTTGTATTATAGTGCTCATGATAAATATTTTCAAAAAGTCTATTAATAATTGTACTTTATATATCACATCTCCTGTTTACAAGAAAAAGTAGGTAAAATAATTTTCTGGAGAATTTGATGAGACTTTTCAAGTTAAATTAATATTTTTTAATACTCAGTGACTTCTATGTAAATATAGGCATGGAGGGAAATCTAAAATAATATGGAAGAGAAACAGAAAAAATATAATTCCAGTGGGTTCTAGATTTCTATCACTTTAGCTGTCTTGGATTAACTTTCATTTCTAAATACTTGACTCCAAGATTTCTAAATCCAGGCTCAGTTTCTTTTCTGAGCTTCAGTTCTGCCTCACAAATTACCTATTGGATATTTCAAACTAAATGTTTCAGAGGAATCTCAAACTCAATTATGTCCCATACTGAACTCATAATCTTTTCTCTCAAACACTCCCCTCTTCCAAACTTTCATGTTCTTACTAAAGGCATCACCATCTTTTTGGTCTTCCAAGTACATAACCTCAGCATTATCCCGAACTCTTCATGGTCTTTCATCTTAAGTATCCAATCAGTGGGTGAATCTCATCTTTTACATCTTCACATCTCTTTCATCCAAACCCTTCTCTCAACTCTCATAGCCACTACTTTAATTCAGGCCCCCACCATCTCTCACTGAAATTGCCTTTCACTACTGGGATCTCTCTGATCCTCAACTATATCACTTCTGATGTCAAAGTAATTTTCCTTAAGTCCAGATCAGAACCCAGAGCCCCTCCACTCAACCAATTCCCTATTGACTCTATGATAAACTATAAACATCTCTTAGCTCTTAAAACCCTACCGATCCTGGCCTCGACCTCCCTCTGCAGCCTCGTTGGACATCAGTCCTCCTCCCACGCTTTTCTGCCTTTCCCTCTGATCTTCACACAAAACACTGCTGTCTCCTTGTCTTTTCACTGGGCTGCCACAAAGACTGAGGATGCACTCTTCTCCTCTCTCTACTACACAGAGTTTCTTTCTTCCTTTAAGATTCTACTCAGGCTTCATCTTCTGCCTAAAGCCATTCTTCTTGATTCCCTCCATCTGCTAATGTCTTTCTCCCCACACTATATATATTGCATTTATTTTTGCAAGTATTTTGCAAGCATTTCGTGTGTATCTACATATGTACTTCTTGTCATGCTGAATGAAATATAAGCTTATCATGAGGAGAGACGATACTTGTATCCCTCTTGCCTAGTAGGGAGCCTGGCAAAGACTTGTTCGTTGCATGCTTGATTGGCATATTGAAGCCTTGCTTTTGTATATCATGAATTCTTTCTTCAAGAAATCAGTGAATCATTACATATTTATTAAGTGATTTCTATGTGACAGACTCTGCTGAGTTCCAGGGTTTCAAAGAAAAAAAAATTTAAAGATTCTTTGCCTTGAAGAGGTCAGATTCTAATGGAGGAGACAAGTTACATTCTGACAGAAGAAATAACAGTTGCACACAGGATATGCACACAAAGAAAATACAAGTGAAATGGGATCTAGGGCAGGAGGTGTTTGCTGTAGCATAAAACTACTCCCTCTCAGATGTCCCCTCCATCTTCTGACTGTCCCAACTCATCCTTTCAGCAAGGCCTGCAGTTGTGGATTAAATTTCATCAAAGCCTCTCCTCCACACTCTACATTCACCTATTAGCAAACTAACTAGTCATAGAATGATATAAAGGAGTTTTGAAGAGAAAATATTGAAGAAGCACTCATTATTGGTACATTATTCTATTCAACAAACCTTACTAAACAGTCACTTTATGCAAAATATGCTATTCTGGGATGAGACAACAGTTTTACTTCCAAAGCATCCTCAAGGAACTAACACATACAGAAAAGAATCAGATAGGCTTTTGGACTCCTCTGATGGTATTCATCTAAGATGGAATCCTTGATAAACAGAGCCAACCAGCAACAAGATTTAGAAATAAAATTAGAGGGGTTCAAAATATATTCCAAAGTGCTTCTCAATGTTATAAGTATGTTTAATGCTATCATTTTGACTATGTCTCTTCCCTTGTTTTTGTTCTGAATTAATAATTTCTTATACTTAATAAGTCTTTAATTTTCCATATTAGTCATATTTCTAGAGAAAAACAATATTAGTTTATATAAGTATTTTTCTATGCAATATTTTTTATTGGGCAAAATTTATGTTGAGGTTTTAAAAGACTTCAGATTTAATCTTTGCTTAATGAATCACTGAAGAAATTTTGAAGTGGCAAATTAAAAATAATTGTCTGTTATGAGATTTAAATCACTCCTTACAAAATAATTGATATAATATTTAATTAAGAAGAGAAAGTTGTAGACAAACATACAATAAAATGTTTACCTATTTGATACACTTAAAACTTGCCTTATTTTTAACTTCACCTATTGAAATTATAGAGTTAGACAGAGCAGGCTTCATTGTCTAATGAATAAGAAGTAACAGCTTTAATTTTACATCTTATTAATTTTATTCATGATATTTTTTAAAAAAATATTTTTGCTGAAGGTAATAGAGGTAGCATTTAACCTTCAGGCAACTATAAAGCTACCTAGTTTTAGAAAACAGATATTTATGCTCATTAAGTCAGAGCATCTGGTTCTTTATCATGTAAATATTTAATTAAGATACTAATTGTATGTCTTTTCCCTCTATAAAATTCATGATTGCTAAAATGTAATATCTTTGTACTTGTTTTTTTAACATCAAAATTAAACAGTCATCTGATGGCCTATTCTCCTTATGAAACAATAATTTCTCATATTGTAAAACTATTAAATTGATTATATTTTTCAAAAATAGCAATTTAATATCTGAAATTAGTTTAAGTTGGACCTAGTATAATTTGTTAAAGTTAAGACTTTTGAATTAAGAAAAATGGTGGGTTTTTTTGATTTTTGTTTTTGCTAATATAAATGGAGGAAAAAAACTACTAGATTTCATAGTAGAATGCCTGTTCAAATCTCAGCTCTATTATTTATATTAACTTGGGCAATTCACTAAACAAATTGTGAATCAGTTTCCTCATCTGTAAAATGAGGTTGGTTTAACTTTATGATCTCTAAAGTCCCTTGTAGCTCTTAAGATCTATGATCCTATGAATATACACAGTTGAGATCAATACATTTAAAATAAAAATCCCTTCCCTAAAATGTCATCCTTCTGAATACTTGTTCTACCTCTTTTATATACTTAATATCTGTTATTTTATATTTTATAATAATTATATCTCTTAATGATAATAGCTATAATTTATTTATATTTTGAAAAAATTATTTATTTTACATTTATATTTCCCTCCTATTGCCCCTTGTTAAAAAATAAATAAAAAGAAAAGCCAAATAAACATCCATAGTCACAAAAAACAAATGCCTACATTGTCTGAGAAAAAATTAATTTTAAGTTCAGCATTTCTTTTTCATCTTCAGTCATCTGGACTTAAGGTTTTTTTTGGTACATTATTCAGAGTTCTAAAGTCTCTCAAAATTGTCTTTCCTGATAATGTATTTTTATGATTAAACATAGAAACTTGCAAAATAACCTTTAGTTCTGTACATTGCACTTCTACTTATGACAGTAGGAAAATGGCAGAAAAGAGGGCAGAGAATGCTCAGAATGACAGATTTAGACTGCCCAAAAATATCACCTTCTGGTACTCTTAAGTGTTATGTCCTTGTCCACTGGCCCCTGAATTAAGTTATCCCGTTATAAAAGAAACTGAATCGAATCAATATTGACATTCTTGCTGTAAATGAAATTAAAAAAAAACAAATAAAATATTCTATTGTCCATCCAAAAACAATAGGAACTATTACTCCCATAGACTTTTGGTCATCTCATTATAGTGCTCATGAGAAGCATAAGCGAAAAGATCACCACATAAGTAACTGTTTTTTAGGCACCAACATCCATGGTAACAGTCATAGAGGTAGAGCATTCTACAGCAGACTTCAAAGGATGTTCCAGATTAAATCAACATATATTTTGAGCCCCTGTGACTTCAGTGCAAAGGGGAGCTTAGGGGAGGATGGCAAATTACACATGTACAAACACACACAGACACATGCACATGCTCAAGTATCAAAAGAAAGAAGCCAAACTCTCAAGTATATACATTATCTTTTTTTTTCCAAAAAAAGGACTTAAAGGTGAATAGCCAAGCCAAGGGGAGTAGTGGGAAAAAAAGGAAGGGAGGTAGGGAAGGGAATAAAAGAAGGAATAGAGAGAGGAAAAGAAGAAAGCAATTGAGGGAGGGAAGGAAAGAAAAAAGAAAAAAGGAACAAAATAAGAAATTAATTGACTTTATATTTATTAAAAGGAAAAATTTATTACTTATGTAAGGATTCATGGCCAAATAAACTATCTCTATGTAGTTGGACCATTGATTTGTTAGACCAAAGGTCAAAATTAATATCAATTAAAAAAAGAATAAATATGAAATTAAGATATGACATATAATGAAAATAACTACATTCTGACTTGCTTAAGCAAACTTTAGATGGATCCAAATGAGAAATGAACACATATAGCAAGAAAGGTTATAACTATATCCTTAAAAAGTTAACTGCTATAAAGACATTGCTAAGAGATCAATAAAATCTGAAAACTATCTTAGTTATCAAACATACCAGAAGGTCCTGGATTCAAATCTGACCTCAGACACTTCCTAGCTATATGATCCTGGGCAAGTCACTTAACCCTCATTTCCTAGCCCTTACCACTCTTCTGCCTTAGAATCAGTTGATTCTAGGATGGAAGGTAAGGGTTTAAAAAAAAAAAGATGTAATTGAGGGAAAACCTCATTTGAAAAGGGTTTATAAGATATACAACTAAATAAAGTCATCCTTAAAGGCCTTTAAAAATGAAGCTGGAAAAGGGATATCTAAAAGACAACTTAAAAGATTTGTCAACATTCATATAACAAACTTTTTCTACATTAATATCAATGGAGACACCACATCTGAGCTCTAATATAAAGAAAATAAAGATGGGAAAAGTAGCGGGACATGACCAAGTATACACAGAGAAGGACACAATCTTGAAGGCAATGAGAGCCTGATATACTTAAGATACCTAAAAGAGGAGAGGATACCAATTTACTAGAGGTAGAAAACTATATATATATATATATATATATATATATATATATATATATATATATATAATATTACTATTAGAAAAAATAGGTGTCAGGTGGCTCAATGGATAGAGAACCAGTCTAGGAGACAGAGATAGTCCTAAGTTCAAAAATGGTCCTCAGACACTTCCCAGCTGTATGACCTTGGGCAAGTTACTTAATCCCCTTTACCTTTGCCCTTCTGTTTAAGAGTTGTTACTAAGATGGAAAAAAAAGAAAGAAAAGAAAAGAAAAAGAATCCACATATATAGACTATATCCTGGATTAATGCATAAGAAAAGTTCTTTTAAATACACAGGTTCTTATTAGTAATGTTCTAGACTAGACCACATCATTGTAGTCATATAGGTGACTGAAAGGTATGGGAAATAACTTTGCCACTATATTTATTGTTTATTGGCAATTAGTATTGAGGATAGCCAAGAAAGGTGTTCAGAGTTGGGAGGTCAAATGTCCTGTGATGATTATTTCACAAGATTGATCCTAATGTATGGAGACACTATAGAGAGAAGGTTAAAAAGAAATTTATTTATGAAATCATAAGGAGTGCTTGTTTTTTTTTTTTTCAATTTTAAACCCTTAACTTCTGTGTATTGACTTATAGGTGGAAGATTGGTAAGGGTAGGCAATGGGGGTCAAGTGACTTGCCCAGGGTCACACAGCTGGGAAGTGTCTGAGGCTGGACTTGAACCCAGGACCTCTTGTCTCTAGGCCTGGCTCTCAATCCACTGAGCGACCCAGCTGCCCCGAGTGCTTGTTTTTTTAAAGGAAGAAATCAGTATATAGAAGTGAGTGTTTCCCTAAAAAAAAAAAAAAAAGTGGCCAATGTCGCTGAATCACTGAACATATATGGAGTATAAAGTATAAGAAAACATAAAAAACCAGAAAAATATTATTATTTATTATTATTATTTTGAAAACATAAGAACATAAGAAAGATAGAGAGGGGGAAGATTATGAAAGGCTTTGAAGGCCAAACAGAGGATTTTATGTTTGAAACTGGGGAGTAATAGAAAGCCATCAAAGTTTATTTACTACAGAGGGTAACATAATCAGACTTGCTTTTTAAGATCATTTTTGAAGTTGAGTGCAAGACAGACTGGAGTGTGGGGAGGCTTGTGGCAGGAAGACCAGCCAGCAGGCTTATTGCCCTATTCCAATTGTGAAGTAAGCACGCCTCAAAGTTATGATAGTGTCAGAGGAAAGAAGAGGACATATGTGAGAGATATTACAAAAGTAAATTTAGCAAGCCTTAGCAAGAAACTGGATATGGGGAATGACAGAAAATGAAAAGTCAAGGATGGCACATAGGTTACAAGGCTAGGTGAATGGGAGAACAGTGTTGCCCTGGATAAAAATAGGAAAATGAGGGGGAGAAGAAGCTTTGGGAGAAAAGATAATGAGTTCACTTGTCGACATACTGAGTTTAAGATGTCTATGGGTCATCAGTTCAAAATGTCCACTAGGCTGTTGGAATGTAAAACTAGAGGTCAGCATAGAGAATAAAATTGAACAAGTGGATTTGAAAATCATTAGCATATAATCATTGAATCTCTGGGAGTTGATAAAGTCACCAACTAGTATAGAAAGTGAAGAGGATAGGACCCAGGACAAGGTTCTGTGGGATATTCAATTAGTGGGTATGATCTGGATGAAGATCCAACAAAGAATACCAAGGAGAGGTTGGTTAGGTAGAAGGAGAACCAGGAGAAAGTAATGTGACAAAAACCTAGAGGGAAGAGAGGATCCAGGAAAAGAGGGCTTCCTACAAAGGCTATCGAGAAGTTGGGGAGAAGAGGGTGATCAACAGCATCAAAGATTACAGAGGCCAAAAAGGATGAAGATTTAGAAAAGGCCATTAGATTTGGCAAATCAGAGATCATTAGTAACTTTGGAAAGAGCAATTTCTATTGAAAACAGAAGTCATACTGTAGAGAATTAAAAGTGAAAAGAAAGAAGGTGGAGATACCTGTTGTAGATAACTTTCTCATAGCCACTAAAGGAAGTAGAGATGTGGGACAATAGCTAGTGGGGGGAGGGGGGAAATGGCTCCTGAGAGTTTTTGAGGATGGGCTAGACATGGGCATGTCTGTAGGCAACAGAAGAGCAACTAAGGAAGAGAGAGATTGAAGATAAATGAGTGGAGATGACAGAAAAGAATCTGCTGGAGGAGATGGGATGGAATAGGAAAACTTGTACAGATAAAGGGGTTAGCATTCTCAAGGAACAAAGCTACTTCCTTCATGTAAGACAGGGTGAAAAGGACATGGTAGCAGAATTTCAAGATAATACCTTTTAAGTATTGATTGAAGGAACTTAGGAAATGTTTTTACCTAAAAGAAGACTGAAAAGAAGCATGACAGCTGTTTTTAAGTATTTGAATGGCTTTTGTTTGTATAAAGAGTTCGACTTGTTCTGTTTGGCCCCAGAGGGCAGGACTTAAAGACACGGAAAGAAGCTGGAGTGGCAGATTTAAGCCCAATGTCAGGATGAGCTCCCTGAGAAAAAGAGCTATCCATGAGTAGAATGGGCTGCCTCAGAAGGGAGTGAATTTCCATTCATTAAGTCTTCAAGCAAAACCTTTTATGTAATGTTATAGAGGTAATACTTGGTCATGTAATGATTATACTAAATAATCTCTGAGTTTCCTTCCAACTTTGAAATTCTATGAATAAATGAATGAATGAGAACCTATTAAATTGTAATTTTGCTTATTACATTTTAGTTTTTCATCTCGTAGACAAGTGTATACTTAAGAAAGTCAAGGTGTTCGCATTTAAAAGGTTTTTGCATCTTTTCTTTTAAATATTAGTAATTATTGTCAAGTGAAGTCTTGATATGAACTTATATTATATTAATTCATTGTGATTGAGACTTTGAAGGGTATTAGAAACCATTAACAAATACCTGATTAAATAAATACATTTATTTTTTTAAATGCCTGGCTTAAATTTTTTTTCTAATGTTGTACCTAAAATCATGAAGCTGTTCTTTCCCTTTTATACTTTTCTTAGGTAGAATTAACAAGTTTTATTCTCAAATCTCTAGCCATACATTTGAGGCATAAATTCTATCCTAGCTTGGCACTTTTGGGGAGAACTTCAAAATTTCCCATGAAGAAAATAATTTTGCCATATAGCTTGAAATCTTGGAAGAAATTTGTGAGGACAGCTAGGTAGCTCAATGGTTAGAGTGCCAGACCTGGAGTCTGGATGTCCTGGGTTCAAATGTGGCCTCACATACTTTGTAGCTGTCTGGCCCCAGGCAAGTCACTTAACCTTAATTGACTAACTTTTGCCCCCCTTTTGGGTTAGAATTGACACTAAGATAGAAAGTAAAGTTTGGTTTGGGGTTTGGTTTTTTTTTTTTTTTTAAGAGCTATATGTGAAAAAAGAACATAGCAAGGCTGTTCTCTTCCACAGGGTCATCTAATAAATATTTCATGACTGAATCAAATCACTGGACCCAAGTGCAAAGTTAAAATGTGTCATGTCTATATACAATGATAGTTTGGGCTCTGGTAAATCTGGTCTCTTTCTGTATCTTCCAGGTTTAAGTTCTTGAATTATACGTGGTAAGGTGTTAAAGTAACTAAGGAAAGCATACCCCATTCTGTTGTTCAAATCAGTCTTGTACAGGAGGAAAATAAACCTGGAAAGGGGAAGAAGCAGAGGAAGATAGGAAAAACTTGATAATCTGAAAAAACAAAGCATTTGCAATGCTTGCCACCCCCCAAAAAATAAACGTTCATATAATGACCTACTCAATTTGAGCTAGCATCTGGAAGCCTCCAGGAAGCCTTCATTATTACAGCGAATTTAAGAGCATTGCCAGAAAAGATGCCAAATTATCTTTTCTAGACAGCTGCTCCAGAACACTAACAGAAAACTCTTCATCATAAACCAAATGGGCTTCCTAACATAGTTATCCAATGATATGTTCTATGGATTTAGTCGGTACCGTTTGAAGATATTATGACAGGGGAGAACTCACCAAGAGTCACGGTTATTCATTGTATGTGTTTGTTATACTTTAATGTGACAATCAGGACAATTGATCTGAAATAATATTATTTTAGAGCTAGAAAGGACCATCCAGAGCACTGGCCTCATTTTACCAGTGAAGAAACTGAGGGCCTGAGATTCAGAATGATAATTAACAAAGATGACAAAATCAAGTTACAATTTTTTCAGGATAGAGGAGAATAAACATGCTTATAAGAAGCAAGGAAGCTTTAGTGGGGATAGCTTTCTGGAGAAAAGAGGAGGGAGATGGGATCAAGAGTACACTTAGAGGGGTTAACCTTAGCAAAGAGAAGGGCCAACTCTTCATATGAAATGGGCAAAAAATAAAATTAAATAAAATAACTATGGGGGGAAATGTCTAGTCATGTGAAAAGAAGAAGAGAAGTGTGATCCAAGGCCCATAGATAGGATGGGAGAGGAGAGGCAGTCTTAGAGAATAAGAGGAGAGATGAAAATGTGTTGAGTGGGATAGTGAATTAAATATTAAATTACATCTTATATTGATTGATACAAGTCCAATCAACAAGCATTTATTAAGTGCGTTCTTTGTAGCAGGCACTATGGTACGGGCTGAGAATATAAATGGGGGTGGGGGGAGTCCTCGATCTTAAGATTATTGAAAAGCAGAGTTGGACAGGAGTGGAAGGATTGAGGGTGCAGGGAAGGAGGGGGCCATGGAAGAGAAAATCCAAAAAGTCTGGAGAATGCATTGGTTCTACTTCAAAGTCTCCTATACTTCCCCGTCTTAATTAGTATACTAAAAATGTATTTATGTGTATATTTTGGTTTAACTTATCACAGACTTATAAGTGCAATAATTTCTTTAATTCTCAAATACTACTGAGACCTAAGATCTCACTTATATGAACACACCCGTTATTAGTAAGATTCTAAACCAGTGATGAGCAAACTTTTTAAAGAGGGGACAAAGGAAAGGAAATGCTCATATGTCAGTCTGTTTCTAAGGCAACTCTTTCGAAGTTTCATTGTATTGTATCCTACTCATTGTATTCATCAGATTAGGAATAATGTCCTGAGACTGGATAGAACATTTCAGGGGGCCTCATCTGGTCCGCCGGCCATAGTTTGCCCATGTTATGGGGGTAATTTGGGGAAAGGTGTTTGGGATAAGGGAATTGAAAGGAGGATGATTGGAGACTTGGTAAGTGGATAAATTAGGCTACAGGTAGGCTGAGATTAAAGGAGATTCAGGGTAATATAGGACTGAAGTCAGGAGTATAACACAGAAGGGAAACTGAGATCTTTTTGGAAGAAGAGAAGTTAAAATAAACAAACTAATGCAGCAGGCTTACAGACTAGGACTTAGACTCAAACATAAGCTGAGGGAAACAGACTAGACTGAAATTAACAAACAGGCTTTAGTTAATTTCACAGGAAGGGACTTGTTTTGAAGTAACACCTTCCTTCAAGATGGATGCCCAGCTTCTCTCTAAACCCAGAGTATGTTGTTTCTTTCCCTCTTCTTCCCTCTTGTTAACTAACAGACAAATTACACTAAATATGACTATTGAAACACAAAGGGTTTATTTATTTGAAGGAAGTTGGTTAGGAAGGTGGATTAAAGGAAAGCCCTATCAGTTATCTCAGGAACCTCAGGTGGGGGAAGGGAAGTAAAGATGGAATCTGAGTAAGGACCTGCCTCACTCAGTTTTACAAAATCTATCTAAAGAAAATAAATGATGATTTGATTAAATTATAAATAATGCTGTCAATTAGATAACTCTTCACAGATTTAACTCCTCTCTAATTTCTCTCCTTATAAACTCCACAGCCACTAAGGTAAGGGAGGGAAGGCAGGGTGATATTAGGAAAGGAAGATATAAAGGGTCTATCTAAATAATAATTTCTTAAGTAAAAATATCAATGCTAGGCTAAATTTCAATATTGAAGCTAGATAATCTAAGAGCTCGATCATTGACTTCCTCCCTCCATGGAAGATCCAGTCAACTGCCCCTCCTCAAGATTCTAAAACCTCTAACAGCTTTTTGGAACTCAGCCAAAGCTAGAAGAAACTATAACCCCCAATTCTGTATACTACACCCATCACTGTACTAAACCATTCATACATTCTCATGCTGGGTGATTGGTTTTGTTGTTGTTGTTGTTGTTGTTTTGTTCTTTAAACCCTTACTTTTTGTCTTAGGAAGACTCTAAGACAGAATGGCAAGGGCTAGGCAAACAGAATTAAGTGACTCACCCTGGGTCACATAGGTAGGAAGTATTTTGACCAGATTTGAACCTAACTCCAGTCCTGGTGCTCTATCCCCTGTGCTACCAAGCTGCCCCACAATTTTAAATACTATATAATTCAATTCTGTCCCTCCATAAAGATTCCATAGAGGCATTCCTGTCTGCCTTTTTAAATTTCATAGTCATTAATGAAGCACAGGTTATTCATCTGTAGTCTCATTATTCGCTCTTATTTCTCTTTCTAATCATACATTTCCCAAGTGCTGAATATGCCTTTTAAACCAGTTCTTGCATGCAGGTCATCAGTGGAAATATATTACATTATTTTTCTGCCCAGCATGCATGTCTTCATTAACTTTTGAATCCTCCATAACTTCGATTCTTAGGGAATTGTGATATTCCAGGGATTGCAGCATTATTGGGTTAAATTAATTGAAGATCTAAAGGAAAATTTATATTCCAGTAGTATAGGAGATTCTTTCAAAAGACTTTAAAGCATAGTTATTTTTATTATTTTCCATTTACTTACTCAATAAACATTTATTAAGTACCTACTATGTGCCAAGCACTATATTAAGAACTGTATTTTGAATTAATGGTATAAATTTCTAATGAGAAACAAATTTTAACTGACAAATTAGCAATAGAATTTTTTCAACTTTTTTTGAGAAAGTGTTGTTTTTAAAAATTATGATCTCTACTTAATGTGTTCTTTTAAAGTTTTTATTTACTCTTCATTAATGAACAAGATCACAGTTTAGAAAATAACTTAGAGGCTTTATTCATAAAAACATCTTCATTTTTACTTTGTTGTATACTGCCTATCAGCTTTCATTTGTGGTCATAATCATGTAAGACTGAAATCAGGTGCAAATTTAAATCTAGAGTTCAAATGGTTATTCCTGTAAATGGAACCCTAAAAGCCTTATTTTCAGGTTACTTTTCCCTAAATTTAAGTCTGTTATATGAACTCCTGAGTATAAGCTTGAGAGGGAAAAAACATTGATGATAACATTTCAAAACTAAATGTTTCCCTTTGATATTCTTTCTTCCAAATTACTAAATCTGGCAAAATTGCGTTTTGGATTTATTTCCCTTCTTAATTTCAGTTTTTAACTCATTTTCCTAAAATGGAAACTATCAAATTGTTAGTTCTCTGTTTTCTTATAATTTCACCATACTTTAAGCTCTTAGAGATCTACAGTCATATCCTAGTTTTCTTTGTATCATCCACAGTACCTAGCACGTAAGAGACACTGGACTCTCTCTTGGTTTTTTAGATAAAAAAGTGCTAGTAATGTCCAGTTTCTGATATTTCTTCAAAATTAAAATCACTGAAGCTTATAATCGGGAGAGAACTTAGTGGTAACTTGATTCACTGTAAACCTGATGGATGAATCCTTTTACAAAATCTCTGGCAAGGAATCATTTAACCTATGTTTGAAAATCTCCAGTGACTAGAAATTCATTACTAAAATAAGGTGATCCATTTGAGACAATTCTAAAAATAGGAAAATTCTTCACATGCAGCTCTAATTTGCCTCCTTATAATTTAAAGGATCGTGATCTTTATATGTGGAAAGGGCCATAGAGACCATCTATTCCACTACCTTCATTTTACAATTAAAAAAAAAAAGAATCCCAGAGAAGTAAATTGAATAAGATCACATAAATATAATTTACTCCAGTCTTTGTTTCTTTTTTTTAACCTTTACATTCTGTATTAGAATTGATACTAAGTTATTGGTTCCAAGAGAGAAAAGCAGTAATGACTAAGCAATTGGGATTAAGTGATTTGCCCAGGACCACACATCTAAGAAGTGTCTGAGGTCACATTTGAACCCAGAACCTCCTGTCTCCAGGCCTGGCTCTCTATCCACTGAGCCATCCAGCTGTCATTCCCTCCATACATACACACACACAATCTTTCTCTTTACATGTGAGGAAACTAATGCTGAGATGGAGTCAGTTATTTACTCAAGTTCACACAGTAAAAGAGCCACACAGAAGAATCCAAAAAATCACTCTGCACATGCTAATCCATCTCTCACACATATGTCCCATTAAATCTTTTTTTTTCCTTCTAGTTTAGTATGCCCAGTTCTTTCAATTGTTCATTACCTTACATGATCTTAATTCTGCTCACCATTCTGGTTACGCTCCAAAAATAGATTCTCCCTCTCCTCCTCTTTCTCCTTCTTTACTCCCTCTTTCTCCATATAATAAAAGACTATTAAGCTAATCAGAAGTCAGATCAATTATATGCATAAAATAATGTTTTACTATTAATATAAGTGAATTAATGTGTTTTAAAGGTAAAGGACTAATATTTTTACATTTGAAGTTGATATGACACTTACTGCTCTTACTTTAACAGCCTTTTATTTCTCACTTACAATCTTTATTGTTGAAACCCTGGACCTTATGTTAACAGACCATTGATTCATATATGAGATGTTCATCTACTGATGGGCAGAGGCTGAAGAACAAAATGTAATTCTGAGATCTCATTTTCACCCTTAACTTGAACTAAACTTTCAACCCAAATCCATACAGATAAGAGACTTGTTCTATTTTTAAATAGCCTCTTGTTGAAAAGAAATGCAATAAAAGCTATCATGAACAACAAAAAAAGATAAATCCACAGATGATGAAAGAATTTTCCAGAGTTTAGCCATCAATGTAATCATTTCTAAAGGAGAGAATTAAAAGTCCTTATTTTTCTAAAAGCAGTCCGTGGTGATTGAATAAAATAAACAGCAAGATATATTGTGGTAGGAAGTCTGATGATCAAAGAGGAATACTGAATAGATGTACTTACTCTTTTTGATAAAGTAAGGAAGTAATTCCTTTCACACGTTTTGTGATCATTTCTGCCTGAAAACTTTGTGTCCTCAAGTCAGAATTTCAACCGTTCCATGAAAGAAAGACAACTAAGCTTAGATAATAGTGTCAGTTTTAAGCATAAGACAGCATGTGGACAGTGTTTAAGCTATTGCTCCAAACCATTTGAATGGAAGTATTGGATTAGCTATAACCTGGTGTCAGATCTTTAGATAGATAAACCCTCTGACTGTTACTGACTAAAGGATCCATGACCACGGCTTTCAAAGCTGCTGTTGCATGAGTCCTTTTTTTATGAGAGCTTTGTGAAATATGTCTGGCTAACATAATGTTTTCAAAATAAAATAGCTATTAGTGGTTAAGAATAATAAGCAAAAATTCACAGCCTTGTTTTTTCACAGGAGGTTTCAGCCCAGTAGGAAAATCTTCTACACGAATACAATCAAGCACACTGCAAATGGTAAGCCATTCTATATCAGCATTTCAAAAATTGATACAAAACTATAAATGGCATTTTTGATACCCCTCTCATTGTAGACAAACTCCTTTTCCCTCCTATTAGCCAAAAGTTTTTCATCACTTTTAAAGAAATTAACTGATTTTTTCCCTGAATTCTATTTTTCCTTTTTGCCCAAGAGTAAGTAAATATGTTGTCTTATTGCTAGTTTCCCAATTACTTGCTTTAATTAATATGCTAAAATGTGAAAGCCTTTTGTATATTTAAAACATTTCATGCAGGGGAAATACAAATTCTTATGCAAATCCATTAAACTTAAAATATAATCATCATGGGGCAGCTGGGTAGCTCAGTGGATTGAGAGCCAGGCCTAGGGACAGGAGGTCCTAGGTTCAAATCCGGCCTCAGACACTTCCCAGCTGTGTGACCCTGGGCAAGTCACCTGACCCCCATTGCCTACCCTTACCAATCTTCCACCTATAAGTCAATACACAGAAGTTAAGGGTTTAAAATTAAAAAAAATAATAAAAAAAATATAATCATCATTTCTACTGCTTGGCTAGTTATAATGAGTTAAACAGGATTTTTCATTGTTTATGCATTTATTTTAAGTATTATTATAAATATCTATATATGCCTATTACTTCATTATAAAATTGTAGTCTTTTTTTTACAATATGGAGTCTCTTATGTCTCTTCGGTACACTCACATATTCCTAGTATCCATTTCTTTTATTTTGAAGTATATGTAGTATAAAGTAGAGAAAAGAAAGAAAATTGATTTTGGTAGATAGCCAGTTCAAATCATTTTTCCCATTTAACATCAAGAATTCTGTTTGCAGAATTCCTTAACTTTAAAATTACATTATTTTTCAGGTGCCAGAACATATTGATTGGGGTACTTTCTATTTCCCTAAATATTTTCTGTTTTTTAATGTTTTTTCACATTATTAAGACTTCTAATTTCCAGCTGACATATTTCATTTTATGAGCAAAACTTGTAGGCATTTTCTAAGAAATCAAGACTTTCCATTCAACTTTTTCAGAGATTTAAAATTTATAATTAACATTTGCTACTCTATTTAGCATTAGTTAGTCCACCAGTCAACAATCACTTATTAAGCCATTGCTTATTCTGTGCTAGGCAAGCTGCTGGGCATACAAAGAAACAGTCTCCGCCCTTAAAGAGCTTTTCTTCTAATGGGGGAGGCAGTGAACAAACTACTAAGAAAAAGAAAAGATACATATTGAGTAGATAGAAAGGAATCTCCAGTGGAAAGACACTAGCTGCCATAGGGTCAGGGGTGTTGGCAGTACAGATGGAAAAATCCTCCTATAGAAGGCAGGGTTTTATCTCTCTTGAAAGAAACCAAGAAAACCAATAGGTGAACTTACTAAAAAAGACAAAGTGTTTCAGCTGTTGAAGAGACAGAGACTGTATCAAGAATCGACAGTTGGGTAGTCCAGCTGGGTCATATTTAGATCAGAGGGGGCAGCTGGGTAGCTCAGTGGATTGAGAGCCAGGCCAAGAGACGGGAGGTCCTAGGTTCCAATATTGCCTCAGACCTTCCTAGCTGTGCGACCCTGGGCAGGTCATTTAACTCCCATTGCCTAGCCCTTACCACTCTTCTGCCTTGGAGCCAATACACAGTATTGACTCCAAGATGGAAGGTAAGGGTTTAAAAAAATTAAAAGAAATAAAAATATTTAGATCAGAGCTAATATGTGTTTTTTCTTTGGGGCAATGATAATCAAGCAAAGACTGACATATGACTATTTATTGTTGACAATATTCTCCATAGATTATTTAATATACTTTTGGTTTTTAAAAATCCCTATAGGCTTTTTTTTTTTGGTGACAGCTGTATTTGTATTTCTGGTTTTTCTTCTTTTGTGTTACACCAACTTAGTAAAGTTGAGCTTGACAGGGTTTTTTTTACCCCTTTTCCTCTAGACAGATTATGGATTTACATGCTTATTAAATACTTATGGGCTATAATCAAACAAAGACCATATTTATCTGAAACTCTGGTAAATAACATCAGTGGCACTTATAATCAATCATTTCTTGATCTCAGATATACTCTATTGAGAAAGAAAAAAGTATAATATTTAATTGTGTGGTTTGGTATGTTAAAAGTGATGAGGTAGCGAATATAGAAAGACAAGCATACTGTTTGGCTTTCAGTGCTGCCTCTTGGCACTTAGAAGCTATGTGATCATAAGCAAATAAATTAACCTCTCTAAGCCTCAATTTGCCCATTTGTAAAATATGACTAGTAATACTTAAAATATATCATATCATGTTGGGAAATTCAAATGAGATATTGTTTGTAAATTGATTTTGCAAACTTTAAAGCACTGTATCAATCAGTAAATATTTATTAAGAACCTACTATGTGCCAGGCGGTGTACAACTGCTAGAAATACATAAAGGGTCAAAAGATAATCCTTGCCCTCAAGGAGTTTACAATCCAGGGGGAAAGACACATGCAAAGGAAACCACATAAGGATAAACAGAAACTAATCTTTAAAAGGAAGGCATTAGAAGGGTGGAAGGCTTCCAGGAAAGGAAGAGATTTTAGTTGGAACTTTAGTTAGATTTGAGCACAGGTCCTCTGTGACTAAATCCTATGCTCTTTTCCCCTGTACCAAAATGCCTACTAATGAGAGATGGGTAACAATTGAAGAAGTGAGGTCTTGAAGACATGAAGAGTTGGGGTCAAAGTCACAAAGAGATCAACTTCGTCTAGGAGGAAAACCACTTTATCCACTGGAACAGGAAAGAAAAATTGGCTAAAAGAGAGAGGTGTTTTTGGTTTGTGTTTAGTTTTTTTTTCTTCCTAATATGAAGAAGTTTAGTTGGGGAAACTCAGTTCGAAGGAACACTGTCTTCAATCAAATAGGAAGCAAGGGAGTCTGGTGTTAAGAATGTGAAGTTGGGTGGTGAGGAAAAAGTACTTATATCTATAGATATAGAGTTGTATAGACAAGAAATATCATGGCATGGTAGGTACAGAGTCTATTTGAGAGCCCGAAAGACCTGCATTCTAGTCCTTCCATTACATACTGGGTGTATGACTATAGATAAGTAACTTCTTAGTACTTTAGGCAACTCTCTCAGTCTCTAAGTTGCGGAAAAGGAACTGACCTATGTTAGTAGAGGAAATGTCCTCATCCCAGTGTAATCCTCAATCAATACATAATATTCTTTTAAAAAAATAACAAAAATAACACAAAAAAATAGCTAAGGTACTTCATCTAGTCTTATGTCCATTTGACCAGAGGATGAAGTATTAACTAACATTACTATTGTAGAATAAAATCAGTAGCATACTCTCGTTGCTTAGCCATTTTTAACCTGTTCAATCAGTTGTTCCTGTCTATACTAAATTAATTCAGTGAATTAGCTTTGCAGATATTCTGTACTTTCTCTGCGCAAGGGGCCAATGATACCCTTGGAATAGCACCTGCCCTCAAGCTTAAGTTCATTCCAGTATACATTAAGTGAGAGGTAGCACGGGTTCCAGAGGGCCAAGTTTGTATCCTAGCTCTGCCACTTATTTCCAGAGTGACATTGAGCAACTCATTTTGTCTTTCTGTGGTTCAGTTTCTTCCTCAGAAAAAAAGAGGAAATTGGACTAGAGACTTCAAATATCCTTTCCAACCTTAAAGGTTATGGCCCAATGAACAGAGAGATCTCATTCATGAGAATGAATCCAGGAACTTTTGCTATGAGAATTTCTCTGGCTAAGTAAAATATGCTTTATAAATATCAATCCCATTCCCTGTGGTCAGGGATTACCAGTTTATTTTACAATGGCCTGTTGACTTTGTTTGTCAAGTATTAGATACCTACTCTATCCTAGGCCCTGTACTAATCACAAGGTAAACAATAAAAGAAAAAAGTCTGCTCTCAGGGAGCTCATAATCTAATGACTTTACTAAATGATTTCTAAATAAATTTTCCTTTTCAAAAAAATCTTTCATATCAACTGATGCCTTCACTAGTTAGATCAATCTCCTTTCCTCATTAATACAAGTTATAGAATTAATAAATACTACTGAAATAATTTTATTGACAACAGATGGTAATAACCCCCCAAAATATCAAAATGGTGGCATTCCCGTGGCATGCATGCTCTATCTTTGTCTTCCTTCACTTCATCAGGGTGTCCCTAGAGGTTTCCTTTGGCCCAGTGGTTTCAAAAAGAGTAGCAGATGGTGGTTCAAGCAGCTTTGAAGCCCTTGCTTAACTGTGCTAAGAATATATATTCCCAAAAGGGTTTGTGATTGGCTAACTATTGTTTGCTCTGGTAATGTTAGCTGCTGTCATTCCTGTGACAAGGATCCACTGGGTAGAGCGGTACAATACTGCCCCCATGGAAGCCATCCTCGGGCTCATTAGGCCATCCTGCTTCTTCTGACTTTGAAGATCCCAGCACTCAAAGCGAAAAGAAAAGGGACTTTCAAGGACAACATTTCATTTCATTTGGAGCCATTCAGTGAAGCATTTTCCAGTTGTGAAGGAGTGGAAAATCCCACAGAACTATGGGCTCAAAGTCTGCAAATCCTCACTAGTTCACATTAGAAATAGGGTTCTGTCTCTTTAAGAGTAGCTACACCTGCTTTTTGCCTTTATGGCAATTTAAGCATAATATCAGCCTCAGATTAATGAGAGAAAAGGTCACTGTCTGAACCCTGGAAGACAGGTGTAAAACTTGGTTAATAGTTAAGTTGAGTGGTATAGAACACCTATATTTACTTTAAGAAAAGAAATCGTTCACAAATCAAAGAGGAAATAGCAGAATTCAAAAGGCAACGCTTATAAAAAGTGTCTCTCTCATGTCTTTCCTTGTGTTTTTTTTTTAACACTGAAAACAAAATGTAAAACATAGGTGCCCTTCCTATTCCAATATAGTGAAAGAACTGTGTACACAACCTACTCCTCATTTTTCATGGGAGTTTTGTTAAATATAAAAGACATGAGTACTTGTACGTTTTAGAAGCCACACGGAAAACATGTTTGTGATTTTTAGAATTTGTATTACAGCTAGAAATGAAAAATAAATCATCAGATTTAAGTACTATCAGTATTGGAATAACCATCTTCAAAACCTAACCCATTGGGGGTAGCTGGATGGCGCAATGGATTGAGGTTCTGGGTTCAAATTTGACCTCAGACACTTCTTGAGGTGTGATCCTGGGCAGGTCACTTAACCCCCATAGCCTTGCCCTTCTGTTTTATCACCAATACACAATAGTAATTCTAAAAAAAAAAACAAAAGTCAACCTCTTTCCACTTTTTTCAACCTTTTTCCATCCTAGTTACTGCCCAGTTCTCTTCCAGCTGGCAGCCCTGGCCTCCTGGCTTTTTCTTGCACAAAGCGCCTTACCCGGAACATTTCCCCATGCCTGGACCTCTCCTGCCTTTCCTCCCTGCCTCCCGGCTTCCTTGAAATCTCCGCTAAAGTTTCATTTTGGGCCGGAAGCCCCAAGTCTCCCCGGCGCCCCGCATCCTAGTCTACCACATGAAAGTCATGTGCCTTCTAGAACCCGGCGCCCATCCATGCGGGCTTCGTGGTAGCCTTCCCTGAGTGGACGTAAAACGCGCTTCCGGCTTCCTGCCCACGCTGGGCTCGGCGGCTTGTGCCTCTGTGGTCCAGGAGGGTGATGCGCACAGAACTGGGCACCGTCTTGTTCTCCGTTAAGAGAAGCTTAAATAATAGGCAATTTTGTCCTTCCGAAAATATTTATACGATGTTTTGAGGAGCGATTTGGATCCTGGGAGTTAAATGGTTAGTATCAGCTGGCGGCTTGCTGGCCGGAGCCCAGGCCTGGCGTCTCCCTGCGTGCCCGTGGGCTAGTGGCTTTGCCGCTCTTTGCCTTAATCCACTGGAGAAGGAAATGGCAAACCACTCCAGTACCTTTTCCAAGAAAACCCCGTGTCTAGGGGATCCGTAGATATCACTGAGCAACGACAGTGCCTTCCGCGGGGCGGAATATTACTTGCTATCTATACCAAATTTAAAACCTCCTAATAGCCAAAAGTTATTGCTTAATATTTTCTGTAATTTCGCTATACATGTGATACTATTACAGGATTGGGCCATTTTAATCGTTTTATTTATTCCTCTATAAATAAATAGTTTTCCAAATTTTAAACTAAAACCTTATTTAACTCATTTAAACATAAATCCAGGAGTCCGTGTGCATTGTTTGCATCCTAAAAGAAGCACATTGTTTTCAATAATTCATCTGCTTCAGGAAAAGTTTGTAATGTACCAACAGGATTAAATGAACATTCACAAAAATCATAAAATGTAACCCATTGCCATCCTCTTCCTGTGTGCTATTGCAGGGTGGGGAGAAACTGATAAACTTCAAGGCTTTATTACTCAGTCATAAAACAACTTGTTTTCATTTTCAAGAAAGTTTTAACTCAGAATTAGTCTATTTTCTTTTTTATTTTAATTCAAATTGACATGCAAAATAATCAATTCTCAAACATCTGTTTATTAAGGTTGGGGCACTTATGCCCCTATAAGTAGCTAACATTCAATACATTAACCTCACAAAAACTAGATAATCCAAGCCTTTCCACAAGCTTATTTCTTTAAAAAGTGGAAAAAAATACTTTTTTGACTACACTTTTGGTATATTTTAGTACATTGGTTCCCAAACTTTTTTGGCCTACCGCCCCCTTTCCAGAAAAAAATATTACTTAGCACCCCCTGGAAATTGTGACACTATTGAACTCAGAATAGAATGTAATACAAAAAAAGTGTGGCCATCACCGCTCCTCTGGATCGCTGCAGCACCCCCACCCCTGGCCCCATCCCCGGCCCCGTAGTGCCCTCTTTGGCAATCACTGCTTTAATACTTCTATGTAGCACTTATACCAGCATTCTTTAAACCATACATTTACAATTTTTTCACTAATTTAAGATCCTTTGATTTACTTACATGGCCTGCCCCTTGATCAATGAAGGTCTATAACTTAGCACTTCTTTTAATTTTTTAACCATATTCTAGGATTTTTTTCAATCTTAAATCAGTTTAAATTTACTAGTGAAAATAAATCCTCATAGCTGTTGGAGGGTGGTGGGGTGGTGGAGTTCTTCTGGACCCTGCTTTTTATTTTTTCTAGTATCATCCTCAGCAACTTAGGCCTCCTCAGTTACCTCGTACAGTGAGAACACTGAATAGGTAGACTGCACTCACCTCCAAAGGCGTCTTTGTGGCCTCAGAAAACACCTGGGGGCGGAGGCACAGGTTCAGGCACTGGAGGTGTCCCTAGCAGCTAACCAAGAAACCCAGGGGCACTGTGGACGCCTGAATGTCCAGTGCTGCCAGGCTTGCTCTTTGCCACACTGGCCATTTGTAGCTGCTCAGCCCCAGTTAATGGGGCTCATTTCAGACAGAAGGAAATGCCCAAACTCTTCCCATGGCTAGGCCAGTAGCTACTCATCTCTGCTACTAGCTAATACTGATATTGAACTTTATTGCAAAGTGCTTTAGATGGATTTGTTCTGCCTCAGGTGTTGGGTGGACCTCAAGAAGTCACTTAAGGACTCTCTACCTCAGTTTCCTTGTCAGTATGTCAGGTTAACAATAACACCTGTTTCACCAGATTTTTGCAAAGATCAAATGAAATAACACTTTGCAAACCTTAAGGCACCTATAAATGCTATCATTATTATTATCCTTGTCATTATTATTTCTACTTAAAAATCCCCTTGAGGCCTGGATCTCTTTGTATAAAAAAGGAGGAAAAGAAGTCAAGGCCAGGAGGAGCAGGCTAAGACATCTGTGGATCCAATAGAATATCCTCTATGCTGTGGGACCCATAGAAGATCTGGTAACTGAGATTTGACTGTGTTTTCCAGGGACTAGCTGCCATTGGCCTACCTAAAAACCTTTAGATCTTTCCATGTACTCTGGTGCCAGAGCACATCCCTTCTACCCCGTCTTTATACTAAAATTGCATGTTATCTCTGTTGAGTTGCATTTTATTTTTTCCTCTTGCATAATTCTAGCAAATCGTTTTGAATCTTGATTCTGTCATCTGTGATACTAGCGAGCTCTCCCAGTTTTGTGTCACCTGCTCGTCTGGTAGACATCATGTACATACACATAGGAATATATACTATATCTATTTAGGTATGTGTAGATGCATACACCTTTTTCTGACTCGATAACAAAAATATTGAATAGCATAGATCCAAGATTATTACAATGATAACTTTGGTTACTGGCAATTTTAAAGATAGATTATTCTGCTATATTAAAATGCCTTAGGTAGACTTTCAGTGGCCTTTTATTGTTTCCCAAAAGTCTAAGAGCATTTTTAAGCTATTCAAGTTTAAAACTGCTCTAAGACTGTAGGAAAAAATTGTATAAGTGAAGGCTTTTTATAAGACTTGAAATTTACCAAATTATTTTATGTTAACCATTCATTTCATGTTTACATGTGATTATTTATTTAATAGATATTTTGGTTATATATCCAACATAAATTTTATATATGTATATTTTATGTATGTATCAACATTTTATTAGAGATAAATATTTTTTTCTTTTTTTAAATCAGTATGACACTTGATCATTTGTGAAAGATATTTATGTAGCCCACTGTGTGAATGAATGAATGAAAATGATTGAATGAAGGGTTAGCTAGGTGGCTCAGTAGATTGAGAGCTAGGCTCAGAGATGGGAGCTCCTGGGTTCATTATCTATTTTCACAGTTCAGTCACTTCCTAGCTGTGTAACCCTGGGCAAATCATTTAACCCCCATTGCGTAGCCCAGTGGTTCCCAAACTTTTTTGGCCTACTGCCCCCTTTCCAGAAAAAATATTACTTAGCCTCCTGTCACATACTATCACTTCCCCCTTATAGTTATTCACCACCTCCAAATGCACCTGTGGCCATCACCGCCTCCCTGGATCACTGCAGCACCCACCAGGGGGCAGTGGCACCCACTTCGGGAATCACTGGCTTAGCCCTTACCACCCTTCTACCTTAGAACCAATACACAGTATTGATTCTAAGACTGAAGGGAAGGGTTTTTTTTTAATTGAGTGACTGAAAAGACATTTATTAAGCCCTTAATATGTGCAAAACATTATAAATAAAAATAGAAAAGTACAGACAAACCCTGCTGTCAGTAAGGTCACATTCTAACGGAGGAGGCAGCACATATAGAAGGTTTCAGCAGCAAATCAAATGGAACTCCTTGTTCTTATAATACAGAGGCCAATGGAGATGGTAATGCATCTTCAGTAATGCCATTTTTACTGGCAGCTCTTTTTGCATCTGACTCACTTAAGAACACCAAGGACTGGCATGGCTGGAGCCGCCTTCTCTGGTTCTCCAGGGACTGTGGGTGCTGAGGTCATGTGGGCAACAGTGCCTACACAAACCAATTCCCAACCTGGAGCAGAATGTTCACCTGGGATCCTGGCTTCTGGGGCTTAGCTGAGGGCTAGAAATAAGGATCAATAGGGCACAGCATTCCCTTGGATCTTGGGCTTACCAATCCATCAGTGGCAACTGGGAAATGGTTGTTCAAGAAGATGGGTCCTTTCTGTCCCCCGTAGAACACAGGCACAGGCTGGAAGCAGGCCTGGTGATCTTGGGTTCAGGGTCCAAGGCTATCTCCATCACAACTTGACAAGAGGTGGTGGTTAAAGTGGTAGTAGTGGTTTGACTGGTCTAGTACATGCCACTTCCTGTGTCTCCCACAGGGTTCCTTGATGCTTGTCTCGTCTGCCTAAAAACCAAAAGTTAAATTGAAACTACAGTTGAATTACCTAGGAAACTGATTGCTTTGGGAAGCTTGGTAAAATGGAAACTAGGGATGGCCATGACAGAAACAGGTACTGCTGTTTCTAGCCAGCCCTGGCCCAGAACCAGAATAGACCACATTTCACATCCCATCCAGCTCATTGACTCTGATCCTGTTCTTGAAATCTTCCCTGCCACTCTCTCCCCACAGCTTTTGACTTGAAACAGTAATCAAATCAATACTACCTTTTCTTCTTGTAAAGTCAGGTCGGTCTTCTCTTTATCCCTGCGACTTCCAGAAGTAAAACACCCTTCCCCCATGTTTTCTTCCATCAAAATGTATTCTTTTTGAGAATAGGGATAATCTCCCATTTGTATTTTCTGTGCTTGGTACATAGCGAGTACTTAATAAATGCTCTGCATTTATTTATAGTATTCCACAATTGTTTACACAAGAGAACTTTTTATTCCTGTGGTCATGCTGTTTGACTCTCCTTGCCTCTTTTCTGCCTTTCCCAAGCTAATAGATGGAATCTTGTTGAAAATAACTAGAAGAGCAAACACCAATCCAGTATATGCTTGGTACAAACAGGTAATTGGGTCAAATATTGGTGACTCAAGATAAAGTGAGACAATTTTAGACCATGGAAAAAATGAAACTAGATGTTATGAGTTTTTCTTGAAACCATCATAAGGTTTTCCTATTGGCCTTGCACTCTCTCATAGTTTCTAATGAAAATTTAGAATCAACCTATTTGAAAATATTTTTGAATGGAAGATTACCTAAACAAACTTGAACATTTCAATTCACATTCAGAAATGTGACCTGTTTATGTGGTCGACGTCATCATCTTTATGTCGTTTCACTCATCACTATCATCATCTTTCCTGTCCAAATTTAATTAATGCACATTTAGGTACATTATACCATAATGGGCAGTGAAATTTTATGGAGTTTGAAGAAGTTCTAAGTAGAATGCAATACTCTTGGAAAGTCTACTAGTTTTTTACCATATATATTTATCTGAAATTAGTTATTATTGTTGGTTAGTCCATTCTTCATGTCTAATTGTGGTATCCCCGCTTAGGTTTTCTTTGGTAAAGATACTATAGTAGTTTGACATTTCCTTCTCCAGCTCATTTTAGAGGACCACACAGCTCATGAATGTCTGAGGTCCAATTTGAAATCAGGTCCTCTTCACTCCAGGTCTATCACTCTATCTGCTGTACCACTTAGCTGCCCCTATATCTGAAATAAAGGGTGTTAAAATGGAAAAAGGAAATATGAATATTAATGTTGGAAAATGAATTCAAGTTCCAGGTTCTGTATTTGATTTATGAAACCCAGAACAGCTTACTTCACCATTCTCTGCCTATTTTCTTATTTGTAAAGTGGGAAATAAAGAGAATAGTTTTCTTATCATTACTTACTTCACTGAATTGTCATGAGGAAAGCTGTTTGTAAGTCATTAATCTCTGTGTAAATGTACATTTTCCCCTACAGTGGCCTAGTATAAACACTGGAGGCCATAAGTTCCTACTACCATTTGTCATCATCAGAAAGCTTGTATCAAATGGCTCCTGATTACTTCAGGCACCAACTAGCCAAATGGTTCTTCTCCTTCTGCTACCATGTCTGAAATTGCCACCATTAAAATCAACCTTTAGCAGTTTTCTGGAGATGAATAGATGAACTATTAACATATTATACTATCAACCAACCAGAATTTACTAAGATTTACTAAGCTCGACTATGTTCCAGGTGCTGGGGTTACAAAGGAAACTTCAAGCCTACAATGTACATAAATGAGTATAAATGAGGGAAATGTATTGAAGGGAGTGCCTGGGCAGCCAGGGATCAGGGAAGGCTTCGTGTGAGAGGTGATGTTTGAGAAGAGTTTTGAAGGAAACAAGGGATTCTAAAAGGCAGAGGTCAGGCTGTCTTCAGTACAATGGCAAAGCAAAGAGATGGAGTGGTGAACACGAGCAGCAGCTACTTCCGACAAGACTCGTTTGTTGGACTGGCCCATAGGATTTGGGTAGGAGAGTCGTGTTCAGTTCCGAGGGAAAGGTAGGTGGAGACTAGGCTATACTAAGTTTTAAAAGCCATGCAGAAAAGTTCACATTTTATCTTGGAGGCAAGAGGGAGCTCCAAGAGTTTAATGAGTGGTGCAATGTAACCATCAGACCTGCCCTTTAGGGAGAGCACTTGGTAACGGCTGTATGAAGAAGGAATTGGAGGATGAACTTAGAGCAGGCATTTTCAACCCTAGCACATGAACTGCAACATTTGGATATAGGTTACGACATATCCGCCACTCCTGTCCATGTGTGCTAGTGAAATTTTGACTATTAATGGAATAGCTAGCCTTTTATTTCATTAGCTGAACATGAACTTTTTTTTAAAATGAGATACTGTACTTGAGTCAGGGAGACCAATTAAAGGGCTATTGTAATAGTCCAAGAGAGAGATGATGAGTTGGTGATCACATGAGAAAATAGAAGGGTACAGATGCAAAAAGATGTCATGGGGGTAAAAATGACAAGACCTTGGCAACAGATTGACTCTGTGGAGTGAGGCAGAATGAGGAATCAAGAGTAAAGTTGAATGGCTCAGTGGATTGAGAGCCAGGCCTAGAGACGGGAGGTCCTGGGTTCAAATCTGGACTCACATTTCCTAGCTATGTTACCCTGGGCAAGTCACTTATTGCCTAGCCCTTATTGCTCTTCTACCTTAGAACCAAGTATTGGTTCTAAGATGGAAGGGAAGGGTTTAAAAAAAAAAAAAGAATAAAGCTGAGGTTGCAAATCCAGGTAACTGGAAGGATGATTATACATACCCCACTAAAAATAGGGAAAATCAAAAGAGAGGTGGGCATGGGGGGTAAATAATGAGTTCTATTTTGGACATGTTGAGTTTAAAATGTCTACAATATAATCCATTCGGAGATATCCAAAAAGCAGTTGGAAATAAGTGACTAGTGTTTAAGAGAAAGGCTAGGATTGTACAGAGTTGTGTGCTTAGAGATTATAAAACTCATATGACAATTCATTAGCTAACTAAAATACTAACATTTAATAAGCTCCTACTGTTTGCAGAACATTCTCTTAGAGGCCAAGAAAAACACAGTTTAGAGAAGTTTTCGGCTTGCTGTGAGGTAGGGGGATAATACTTGAATGCAGAGAGTGATTGTACACAATACTAAATGTGTTCTAGAATTGTCTTAAGAGTGCAAGAGGTCTAGGAACAGTGATAGGATTGTGATACAGTGAAAAGAACACTAACTAGAGTTAAAGGAATGGATTAAAATCCTTCCTTTGAGATTTATTATCTATGGGAACATAATCTACCCACTTGCACAGGTGAGAAGGAGGTGTGAGGATTAAGGCAAGGCATGAAATTCTTTCAAGAGGCAGGGAATGTTGGCAGAAGGGGGAGTGCAAATGACAGAAGACCAGAGACTTCTGGGAGTTTGGGACCTAAGAGAGGGTCTTTTTGGGGTGTGAGCTCCTGGGGGAGGACATGGAGTTCAAGCTCTATGGCCACCTGAGACATTTTGGGGTTCCTGACCAAGACAGAAGACCTGCTGCCTGATATTGAACAACATCCTGACATCTCCTGTTTGCTAGAAGTGCCTTCCAGTGTTTAGGGATTCTGGACTTCTTGGGGAGCAGTTCCCTGAACCCCTCATTCCTTGGACCTTGCCATATAGTGTCCCACATATAGTTTAACAAACTGAATAGAATTATAGGCAATAGGATGAGAAGGGGAAGGACAGGTGAAACTCAGGATTGAGACAGACTCGGTCTCTCCTGGGCCAAGGACCTGGTAGGGGCAAAATCTTAGGGTCTCCTGTACCCATTGACCTTCATGATCCTGCACCCCTTTCCTTCAACCTTCAACCTTCAACCTCTTGTTTCATTAGACAAGAGAAAGATCAGATTTGCGTTTAGATCCATCTGGGGGACTGTTTAGGAAGAGAGTGTAATGGCCTGGTCAGGCTGTGCTCCATCTTAAGCCTGACCACCTGCTGTGAAGAGGGGGGAGGTTTCTGTGAACCCCAGCTCACATCAATACTGAACCAGGACATCACTCAATCCTCCTTGAGGGGGTACCATTCCTTCGGATACCCAGGGGTGCCATGCCCTCCCAGGGTCCCCCGTTTTTCAAGGGGACCCAAATTAGTCTCACAGTATTAAGGGGTAGAAGTGAATGAGAAAGGGATTGCTATACAGACTCAACCTTGTTCCCAGCTACATCCCCCCCACTCATAATACACCCCCTTAATACAGAAGAAAGGTGATTGGATGGCACAGAGTTAAGAATAATTAGGGTTATAAGCCTAGATGACTAGGAGAATCAAATTAGTATCAATAGAAATAAGGAAGTTTGAAGAAGGGTGGGTTTAGTAGGGAAGATAATAGATTCTATTTTAAACAGGTTGATTTTGAAATATCAACAGCACGTGTAGTAGGAAAAATCTTACAGGAAGTTGATGATATATTCCTAGAATTCAAGAGAGAAATTGGAACTTAGTATATAGATCTTAGGAGTCATCTTCATGGAGATGATACTCTGATTATTCAGCAAGCTTTTATTGCCTAGTATGTGAATATAAATATAAATATTTGTTAACTCCCTGGTTTTTCCCATAAGACCAGTCACCACAAACCAGATGTGAGAAGAAAAGTGTTCAGAAGAGTCCTAGGGAAAATCCACACTAGTGGGCAAGAGATAGATGATTCCTCCAGCAAAATTCAGTTAAGACAGAAAGAAGAATCAGGAGAAGTCAAAGGAAAAGAGGATTTTTAAGGAAATGGTAGTCAACAATGTAAAAAACCACAGAAGTCAAGAAGGATGAAAAAGGAAATAAGATCATTCCATTTGGAAATTAAGCTATCGTTGATAACGAATATTTTCAATTAAGAAGTAGGGTTTGAAGTCAGATTATAAGGGATTAAGAAGTGATTGGGTAGTCAGGAAGTACAAGCAGCCAGTAAAGATGATTCTTCTAACAATCAGCCTGCGAAAGGTGAAAAAGCCAAAGAATGACATTTCAGTGGGAGAAAGAATCAAGTAAAGAGTTTTTTAAAGGATAGAGTAGATCTAAGCATGTTTTGCAAGCAGATGGGAAAGAGCAAGTAGTTAAAGAGAAAATAAAAATAAAAGAGATGGAATGATTGATTGGGCAATTCTAGAAGGAGATGAAAGGAAAGGGATCAAGGGTACACAGGCACACAGGTTAACTTTGGCAAGAAAGGGAAACTTTTTCCTAAAGCTAAGAGTATAGGACAAGAAAATGAGTGAAGATATAGATGAATAAACTATAACTTATGAATAATGAATATAAAAATTTTAGCAATAAAAATGAATAATATAATGAATTAAAAGAAACCTGAGAAGAGTTGTATCAATTGATACAGAAAGAAATATACAACATCATAAGAACAATATAGAAAAATGACAATTTTAAATCAAAAGAAAAAAGAAGCTGTCCTTTGAGTTACTCTAATGTCAAATTCATGGTTTCAAAGAAAAGATAGCAGAACATACCTATGTTCTCTTGAGGTGGAGACTCTGGGGATATCATGTTATTGTCAGAGTTATCCATTGTTTTAGTTAACTGTTTTTCTTTGTTAGGAGGAAGAATTCACTTCTGGGCAAGAGGTTGGAAGTACCATGTCCAGAAATGACTATGATATAAAAATAAAAAGTATCAATATAACTTTGCTTTGAATGTACTAAAGTATGGAGTAGGAAGTATGAAGAAGAGCTCATTCTGTGCTTAGATTTTTTTTTAGTCAAATAGATAACAAAATTTGCTGAGAGTATCAGCTAAAGGCAGAAATCCGTAGGGCTTAAGAAAAGGTATTGCTACAAATACTGAAGAAAGTAAGATAATCTTTGGAACAAGGGCAAAAAAAAAAAAGAAGAAGAAAGTAAGATAGTCCTTTAAAGGTAGAATAAGTTTTTCCTTGCAATAATGATCTGGTTATCTTTGATAATATGAATTTGTTGTGGATATAGTTGTATTGATGTATGGAGCAAAGAAAATATATGGTGAAGATGCTTCAGGGTTGAGGATTGGCAGGACAGTCATGGACTTGATGGTCCAGAAGTACTCTATGACACTCAGTAGAGGCCAATAGTAGACTTTTGCTTGTGTTTCCAGGGTTTCTGGTGGCTGAGGCACCATGAGCATATGTTTTAAGTTATGCCTGGGAAAAAGCCCTATTAGTTCAGTTGGAAAAAAGACCTGTAAGTAACAGTAGGCTGGATGGGAAAAAGGACTTGAGGGTTTGGGTAAAAGGATGCCTAAAAGCTGTGGTTTTTCTATCACCTGTGACCTTGAGAAAGGAAACTATAAGCACCTGCCTTACTTCAAACCATACTACCCACATGCCACACACAGATGTTTGAAGAATGGAAGAGACAGACAAGGATTACAAGTGAAGGAATAAGAAATAAAGGTGACTTTGAATGTCCTTCAAGAATTGGTGATAGGCTGACTGCTGTTCTTTTCCTTTTCATTAAGTAAGTGCACCTTCTATATTCAAGGGTTTCATCTAAAACCAGTATGAAAATGATTGAAAAGTAAGTAGCTCTTTCAGTAGTCAATACATGTTAGCAAGAATCATCTTTTTCCAAAACCTTTGAGTGACTTTGTTTCTTGAATCAGAATTGTTCCTTTAAATTCCTGGTCCATAAGCTAGCTAAGGCCTTGAGTCCAGCATCTTCTTTTATATCACAATTCATATTTCTTGGTTCAGTAAAACAACAACTTTTCAGTATGTTTCTTCCCTTTTCTCCCCATATCCCTACCCTAAAATATTCTTTGCTATTGTTGACTTACTTTCTACCTGAATAGGCCTCACAAATATAGCAATCAAAATATTTGTTTAACCCAGTAATATTTGGGTCTGTATTGGTCAGTGATCTAAAAAAACCTTCACTCTTTGCCAAGTTATATCTCTCCTGCTATTCAAAATAGTGTTTAACACTAATCTCCAAAAACCTTTCCATATTAACTATTTAGCTCTAATCACTCAAGGCACTTTATTTTTTATTTTTTTTATTTTAAACCCTTAACTTCTGTGTATTGACTTATAGGTGGAAGACTGGTAAGGGTAGGCAATGGGGGTCAAGTGACTTGCCCAGGGTCACACAGCTGGGAAGTAGCTGAGGCCGGATTTGAACCTAGGACCTCCTGTCTCTAGGCCTGGCTCTCAATCCACTGAGCTACCCAGCTGCCCCTACTCAAGGCACTTTAAAGACATCAGTTCTTTCTTTCTTCCCAACATATAGCATTTACATACTTTTATAATCATATAAATATAAATATTTAAAATTACCTTTCCCTTGTGTTTGTGTTTCTCTGCTTGTATTATTTGTGTTTTAGATATTTTATTTTATTTTTAAATACTTACTTTCCACCTTAGAATCAATACTGTGTATTGGTTCTAAGGCAGAAAAGCAATAAGAGCTAGGCAATGGGGGTTAAGTGACTTGCCCAGAGTCACAAGCTAGGAAGTGTCTGAAGCCAGATTTGAACCTAGGGCCTCCCATCTCTAGATCTGGCTCCCAATCCACTGAGCCACTCAGCTGCCCCTGAGATTTTATTTTAATTTTACTTCCTGTATCCATTAGATTTCAGTGGTACAATGGGAAAAAGCTCTGAATTTAAGACCCAAGTTCAGGTGGTAGTTTTTCTGCTTATTACCTATATAACCTGTGGCTTGAAACTTAGTCTTTGACCTCAGTTTTTTCATCTTTTTTTTAATTATTTAACATTTATTAATTTTCATTTTTAACCTGTTTACATACTTTATGCCCCTACTTTCCCCTTCACCCCCCGCAATCCCCCCACCCATGGCCGATGCACATTTCCACTGGTTGTAACATGTGTCCTTGTTCAGGGCCTGTTTCCACATTGTTGTTAGTTGCATTGGTGTGGTAGTTTCGAGTCTATATCCCCAATCATGTCCTCGTCAGCCCCTGCATTCAAGCAATTGTTTATCTTCTATGTTTCCTCTCCTGCAGATCTTCCTCTGCACGTGGGTAGCGTCTTTACCATAAATCCCTCAGATTTGTCCTGGGTCATTGCATTGCTGCTAGTACAGAAGTCCATTACATTCCATTTTACCACAGTATATCAGTCTCTGTGTACAGTGTTCTTTTGGCTCTGCTCCTTTCGCTCTGCATCACTTCCTGGAGGTCTCTCCAATTTGCATGGAATTCCTCCAGTTTATTATTCCTTTGAGCACAATAATATTCCATCACCAGCTTATGCCACAATTTGTTCAGCCATTCCCCAGTTGAAGGACATACCCTCCTTTTCCAGTTTGTTGCCACCACAAAAAGCGCAGCTATGAATATTTTCTTACAAGTCTGTTTATCTATGATCTCTTTGGGGTACAAACCCAGCAATGGTATGGCTGGATCAAAGGGCAGGCATTCTTTTATCGCCCTTTGAGCGTGATTCCACATTGCCAGCCAGAATGGCTGGATCAGTTCACAGCTCCACCAACAATGCATTAATGTCCCAATTTTGCCACCTCCCCTCCAACATTCATTACTCTCCCCTTCTTTTATTTTAGCCAATCTGCTAGGTGTGAGGTGATACCTCAGAGTTGTTTTGATTTGCATTTCTCTAATTATTAGAGATTTAGAACACTTTCTCATGTGCTTATTGATACTTTTGATTTCTTTACCTGAAAATTGTCTATTCATGTCTCTTGCCCATTTATCAATTGGGGAATGGCTTGATTTTTTATACAATTGATTTAACTCCTTGTATATTTGAGTAATTAGACCCCTGTCAGAGTTTTTTGTTATAAAGATTTTTTCCCAATTTGTTGTTTCCCTTCTGATTTTGACTACATTGTTTTTGTTTGTACAAAAGCTTTTTAGCTTAATATAATCAAAACCATTTAATTTACATTTTGTAATTTTCTCTAACTCTTGCTTGGTTTTAAAATCTTTCCTTTCCCAGAGATCTGACAAGTATACTATTCTGTGTTCACTTAACTTATTTATAGTTTCCCTCTTTATATTCAGGTCATTCACCCATTCTGAATTTATCTTGGTGTAGGGTGTGAGATGTT
>NC_058133.1:393167884-393248397 GCF_016433145.1 Gracilinanus agilis | reverse complement strand
AGGGAGGGAGGGAGGGAGGGAGGAAGGAAGGACAGAATGGAAGAAAGGATAAAGGATGGGAGTGAGGGAGGGAAGGGAAGAAAGGAAGACTTTCCTCCCTTTAGTCTATAAGGTAATATGAAATCATAATTTTTACCTATGTTAGTTGGTTTATCTGAAGACCAGGCAACAACCATAAAGTCCCACTGTGTACTTATACCAGTGCATT
The DNA here is from genome assembly GCF_016433145.1 of Gracilinanus agilis. Classification (NCBI taxonomy): domain Eukaryota; kingdom Metazoa; phylum Chordata; class Mammalia; order Didelphimorphia; family Didelphidae; genus Gracilinanus; species Gracilinanus agilis. The sequence goes on along the minus strand of NC_058133.1, from coordinate 393,248,189 downwards.
AGACCATAGCAGAATTTCACTGTATAATGATATTTGTCATGTAGAATTTCAGTGTTGTATGGTGTAGAATGTGCATATGATTTGGGATGGAACAACCATTACAATTTATAGAGTATTTTCCTATGACATCTTTGAAATTATACCTATATATGAGTAAAATTCCATTATGCATCATAATATTTATGCCTTCTGACTTTTATCTTCTTTGTTTTGGGGTGCATTTATCCAATGTTCTAGCAGAATGAAAAAATAGAGTTTTAGGAAAGTGCACAAAGTTAAATTAGCACAAGCTTCAAAAGGAGCCAAAATAGACCAAATTAAGTTAGTGATATCTTTAAAAGGAACTGAAATGATTGTGTGATGATCCGCTGCCCAGCTGACTGTGCTTGGAATTTGTGCCTTTTTGCAATGGTGGTGGCAGCTTCAACCCCAAGAGACCTCCCACACTTATGAAATTGAAAAAGAAGAATTTTACTTCTACCTACCTCGCAGGGTGATCCTGTGGAAAGTTTTTTGTAAATCTTAAATCACTATCCAAATGTGAATGTTAAAATAATCAAAATTGGTCACCATTTTTGAGAATCAAATAATACATGTGTAGAGCTGATTAAAAACCATCACCTACTATAAAAATGTTTTATTTATATTAATAGGAATAAGATAGACCTTAGTTTTCATTAGTGTGAGGAAATCACACATAAAGAAAATGTCTACTGATAAAAGTAGGCATCTTCTCTGCAGCTAATAGTCATAGAGAATTGACTCCAATACTGAGATGAAAGGGGAGGCACAAGGCAGAGGGAAGAAGGGCCACAGGACTGAGATTTTTTCCAAGCAAGAATGCACCTGAGTGTTGATATTATTATTAGAATTGGTGTGAATTTCTAGTAAAACAAAGGTTTCCAATTTAGAATGAAAGGTCCCACATATCTTAAAGGGGAAATAAGCATTTATTTGGTATTTACCATGTGCCAAATACTAAACTAAGTGCTTTATTATAGCTATCTATCTATCTATCTATCTGTCTGTCTGTCTGTCTATATGTCTATATATCTATATGTATGTGTGTGTGTGTTTTAAATAAAAACCGTTACCTTTTTTCTTAGAATCTAAGGCAGAAGAGTGATAAGGGCTAGGCAGTGGGGTGTTAAGGGACTTGCCCAGGGTCACACAGCTAGGAAGTATCTGAGGCCAGATTTGAACTTAGGACCTCCCATCTCTAGGCCTGACTCTCAATCCACTGAGCCACCTAGCTGCCCCCACTTTATTATTTTTTAAAACAAATATCTCATTTGATTCTTACAGACACCCTGGGAGGTAGGTGCTCTTATTATCTCCATTTTATAGTTGAGAAAACTGAGGCAAACGGAGGGTAAGTGACTTGTTCAGGGTCACAAAATGACAATAGGCTGGACTTAAACTTGGGTCTTTCTGCCTCCAAGCCTAGCACTTTATCTGTTGAGCCACCAAACTGAAGTTCGCTGTGTTGTGTTGCTTGCTGGCAACAAATAGTAGTGATTCTTGCCATTGCCATAGATCCCAATTATCCTGCAAAAATCTCCTTCCAGAGGAAGAGAAGGTACCCTAGAAATGTTTTGTGGGTCTGTTTTGTGGGAAATGAATGGAACTCTTTACCACTCATTCCTGTTGGAAAGTGTATTGTAGAAGAGTCCTAGAGAGGTGTTAGATATTACAACCCACCTAGGAACTCCCCAGGGCCAGTGAAGCATAAAAAAACCTTGGCTTATGAAAATAAAGTTTATTTTAAAAAGGGAAGAAAGAAACTGGTAGGTAGGACCCTAGCACTATCCAAACTAACTCCACCCAACTTCTAAGTCTGCTATTGAAGGAGAGCCTTCATTTTCTTCTGTGGACCCTACTTAATCTTCCCTGTGCTATCTAAGAACCCAACCCTCCCATGCCCACCTAATGCTATCTGAGTTAATCTAAACTTACTACCAATAATTAATAAGAAAGAAAGGGTAAAAAAAAACTCTGGATTTGGCTGCTGTATTAAATAACCAAAGTTATAGATGGCAAGCTTTGGATTACCTTAACCAATAGGAATTCTGGCAGCTGGACCACTGGCAGATGAAACCTGGACTCAGGAAAATTGTTTCCCTCCAAGTAAATCCTCTACCTGGATGCCAAGGACTTCTCCACGAAATCCCAACTCTCCAGGGACAGTCTCTCAGAGGAAAAATCCTCCTTCAGCTTGATGGGAATTATAGGCAGAGAGACAAAAACTTCCTCAAGCTTGGTCAAAATCCAAGAAGGAAGTAAAGTTCAGTTATTTCTAGTTGTAGACCCACAATTCCTTCTTACCCAGGATCCTTTCCCAGGACTTCTCTCAAAATTCCCTTCTTTCAACTAACCCTAGAAAACCAGACTATCCCTAACTACATTCCTACAAAAGGACAGTTTTGAAAATCCATTTTGGTCCCAGGTCTCAGCCCCAGCCTTTGCTTAGGTGCTGGCAACTGAGGCCTCGTGCCTCCCCAGTCCTAGAAGATGATTGTCTCGTTCCCTGGGACTCCTGGCCTCTGACCCAGACGGAGGTCTGGTCTGTACAAACAGAGACCCAAAAGGAGCGCTGAGCCATGGCTTTCCAAGAGGGGGCTGAGGAAGGAGAGCCTCCTGCTCTGTAGACTTTCCCTGGTGGCAGCTCACACTCTTTCTTTGGCTGAGAAGCAGGCTCGGCCCTTTTGACTTTCCTGGCCAGGCCTCTCTTGGCTAGCAAACTGAGACAGGAGCAGCAGCTCGGATTAGTGAGGTGCGGCTCTGCAATTAGGTGCTTTTCTTTCTATCTAATTTCAACTTTTACTGTCTAATAAATAATTATAAATTAATATACAGTCTCCAGAGAATTGTAATCCTGACAATCTTCATTTGCACACGAAGGAATCTAAAGATGTTAAGGAATTTATCCAAGGTCACATAGCTCACACTCATGAGAGCAACGTATTTGAACTTGGGTCCTCTGACGCCACATCCGACGCTCTTTTTTATACCACTAAGATGCTTCTCTAATAAATAAAATGTTAACTGTATTCAGTTCATTTTCTCAGGGAAATATAGAAAATGTTACCCAAATAATATATAATAATGATATAAATCATGATGTGAGGGACCACCATATTGTCTTTACTTTCTTTAAAAACTATTTTCTTGGATAAAAGGAAGCCTATAAAACACCCCATTGCCCTCTTCTACAGTGTCCTTTGGCAGGTGTCAACCTACAGTGATAACTAAGTCGTTTAAAGCTTTCTTCTCTCCTGACCTCTTTTGCAGTAACACGTATTCAACTGGAGTTCATTCATTCATCTTTATAATCATATTTAGGCCCATTGGACTTGAATTATCAGAATCATCAGCTTAATAGCTTTTCTCAAGCGCTGTGAACCCCACCCCACATTAGTCATTCAGGCAGCCTCAACACATTTACCTGTCAACATTGTTGGCTGGAATGTTTTATCTCATGCCAGGGAAAATTTTTACTCAGCTGCAAGCTAAAATAAATGGATCAGGAAGAGAGGTAAAACAAAACAGAATTGTATATTGAGTTTCTACTGGGAAAAAAAAATTAGCCACTGGCAAAATTTGTATTTCAAATTTTTTTGTGTTTTTGTTTTTAATTTCCCTTCTCAAGAAGAGAGTCACTGCTGTTACTTATAGCATGGAACGGGAAACCTTTTTTACTCTCTATGAAATCAGCCCAAATATTAGTCAACTAAATATTTTATCATAATTTTGAGGTATCCAAAGAAGATAACCCAACTACTCTTTTTTATCTGCAATTTAGATATGCCAGCTGCTGAAAAACATTCTGGATATTATTTGCATGTGTATGTATATGTATGTGTGTCTGTATACATGTTTACATGATAGTGTATGTACTCATACATACATAAACATGTGTTTATATGTATATCAAGCCTTCCGTTGTTTTATGTGTGTACATACATGTGCATACATAAACCCTGCCTTTGTTTTTGAATCATGTACATGTATGTGAATGGTTATGTATAAGTATATATATATATATACACATATTTATATATATTACAAGTCTTTCCTTCATTCTACTGGACACCTATAACATTGTGGCTCAAAATAATGATAAACTAATAAAGTAAAGGCATTACCTTTTGTCATCTTTAATGTCTTTAAGAATTTAAACCATTTTAAGTAAATACCACGAGGAAGCCAAATGAACCCAGAAATTACCTCAGCTAGCAAACAGAAACAATTGCTTTCATGTCTCAAAGAATGTGTTATCCAAAAGCAACATTATATAGGTGTCTTTGCAAAATGTTATGGAAGAGGTTGGCAAAATATTATGAGTACTATCACCTTTTATGACAGCAAAAAGCATTATAAAGGAAAAGAAAAGTGAATCTAGAGGAAGTTTGGCGTGAGACTCAACTGAAACAGATCATTCTCTACATTTTCTAAGGTATTTAAGATTTAAGGTTCTTGAAGGGAGTTACTATTGAATTTATTTGGGTTTTTTTTGTCTTAACTCCTTAGATCCTAGCACAGAATCTGGCACATAGTAGGTGTTTATGAAATGCTTGATGATTGACTTAGTTTTTCTAATCTAAAGTACTTCAAATAGATATTAATTGTAACATATTTTCCAGAACTTCTGTAGTAATCTGTTTTAATCACTGAGGAAACAAATGGTATTTATGAAAATGAAGTTGGCAAGATTAGCTGAGCCTGACTCAAATACATACATTAGTATTCCATATAAAAGGTGATTCGTTTAAAGGCAAAGGTCATGTCAAAGACATTCCAAAACACTAGAAAGCAATAACAGACTGTATAACCACCAAATGACAATTAGCAACTTATATATATATATATATATATGCCTAGGTTTTAAGCATTGTTTCTGAGACTTGTCTATTCATTTACCATGTGCATCCTTGATAAAAAATGAGAGGGGGAACAGACTTTGGCAAAATTGTCATATTGCTTCACAAAATCCATTGTATTCATTTTTTTAAAATAATTTGGCCCAATAGAACAGAAAATATTCTTATAAGATCTTCTTTAAAAAATACCTCCTAAATGTAAGCTTATAAAATATTCCTTAATAGAATATATTCATAAAGATTCTTTTGTTTGAAAAATACTTTATTTCACCAATTATATGTAATAATTTTCCACATAAGTTTTCTGAAGTTATATAATCTAAATTTTCTCCTTTTCTTCCTTCCCCCTTCCCAGAGATGGTAAGTAATTCAATCTGGGTTATACATGTGTTATGCAAAACATATTTCCATATTGTTCATTTTTATAAGAAAAGAATCTCAGAAAATGAAAACTCCAAAATAAAAACCCAAATAAATCAAAGGGGAAAATACTGTGCTTTGGTCTGTATTCCAATTCAAATAGTTCTTTCATTGGAAGTGGATAGCATTCTTTGTCATAGGTTCTTCAGAATTGTCCTGGATCATTATATTGCTGAAAGTAGATGAAGTATTTCACAGTTGATCATTGTATAATATTGCTATTATTGTGTACAAAACTCTCCTGGTTCTGCTCATTTCACTTGCATAAGATCATGTAAATCTTTCCAGCTTTTTCTGAAATTATCCTATTCATCATTCCTTATAACACTCACCATCATATGCCGCAATTTGTTCAGCCATTTCTCAATTGATGGGCATCCTTTCAATTTCCAATTCTTTGCCACCACAGAAAAGACTGCTTGGAATATTTTTTACAGGTTGGTCCTTTCTCTCTCTCTCTTTTTTTTTTTAATCTCTTTGGTATATAGATTTAGTACTTGTATTACCAGATCACTGTTTCATACCCCTTTGGGCATAATTCCAAATTGACCTCCAGAATGGTTAGATCATTTCACCACTCTATCAACAAAGCATTAATGTCCCAATTTTGCCACATCCCCTCCAACATTTATCACTTTCCTTTACTGGTATAGTGGCTAAACTGATAGTTGTGAGATGGTACCTCCATGTTGTTTTCATTTGCGTTTCACTAATCAATAGTGATTTGGACCATTTTTTCACATGATTATTGATAACTTTAATTTCTTCATCTGAAAACTGCTTGTTCATATCCTTTGACCATTTTTCAGTACGAGGATGGCTTTTATTCTTATAAATTTGACTTAGTAATTCATTTTAAAGGTACTCATTTGAGAATTGAGACCTTATTAATGAAACTTGTTATAAAATTTTTTTTCCAAGTTTGTTGTTTCTCTTCTAATCTTGATTACACTGGCTTTGTTTGTACAAAAACTTTTTTATTTAATATTGTCAAAATTATTCATTTTATATATCATAATGTTATCTCTCTCTTTTCGGGTCATAAATTTTTCCATTCTTCATAGATTTGACAGATAAAGTTTTCTATGTCCCCCTGATTTACTTGTGGTATTAGCTTTTATGTCTAAATCATATACTCATTGTGGTATCTTGGTATAGGGTATGAGATATTGGTCTGTATCTAGTTTCTGCCATATTGTTTTGCAGTTTTCCCCAGCAGTTTTTAATCAAATAGTGAGTTCTTATCCCAAAAGCTGGGATCTTTGGGTGTACCACACACTATATTGCTAAGGTCTTTTACCTCTAATCTGTTCCATTGATCCACCAATCTATTTCTTAGCCAGTACCAGATTGTTTTGATGATTATTGTTTTATAACACAGGTTGAGATCTGGTACTGCTAAACCACCTTCCTTCACATTTTTTTCATTAATTCCCTTGATATTCTTGATCTTTTGTTCTTCCCAATGAATTTTGTTATTATTTTTTCTAGTTCTATAAAATAATTGTGGTAATTTGATGATAAGGCACTGAATAACTATATTAACTTCGGTGGAATTGTCATTTTTATTATATTAGCTTAGTCTACCCATGAGGTATTAATGTTTTTTCCAATTGTTTAGATATGACTCTGTGTGGTATGTGTTTTGTTATTGTGTTCATATAATTCCTGGGTTTGTCTTGGTAAATAGATTCCCAAGTATTTTATATTGTCTAGAGTTACCTTAAATGGAATTTCTCTTTCTGTCTCTTGCTCTAGTTCTGAGTTTCTGCAAGTTTCAGTTCTGGCCTGTGGGCTGGAAGATCTGAAAGCCACCTCCCTCTACTGATTCATTCTCCTCTTGGGACTGCTGAGGACTTCAGGCTTAGAGCACTGTGAGCTCCCTTGGGTTGAGGCTCAGGGCCTCATCTCAAACCTGGGCAGGGGCTTTGGGCCTCACTCTGGATTTACATAGGCCAAGTGCACTGGGGGTTGGGGCCTCACTGCGATCTCCCTCTTACTGAGCCTCACATTGGGCCTATACCAGCTAGGCCCACACCCTGGGGCTTGGGGCCTCAGAAGGTTTGGGCAGGGCTCTGGGCCTCCCCTCAGGCTAGCATCAACCAAGCACAGACTACCTTGCTGGGTAGTGCTAGTGTTTGGGTCTTCACTGTTGGACTTAGCTTGAGACTCAGAGTATTGGCTTACACCAGCCCAGTGCACTGGGGGCTGCCCTGCAATGGAGCCTGGGGCCTCACCACAGGCTTGGATAGGGGCCCTGGGCCTCCGGTTAGGCTTGAACAGGCCTGTGCTGTCCCCTGCCTTGTGCTAGGGCTCAGAGCCCCACCACAGCCTTAGGCCCTAAGTTGTCTTCAGGAATTGTCTAATTCTCAAAGATACACATGGATTTAAAAATAATAGATTTCACAGGCATTTGTTACTCCAGAAAACCCAAAAATTTAGTTGGTGATATTTGAAAAACGAGAATTCCAGTAAGAAAGCTTTTAGAGGGGGCAGTTCGGCAGCTTAGTATAGCTAGGCCAGGAGACAGAAGGTCCTGGCTTCTCATTTGGCCTCAGACACTTCTTAGCTGTGTGATAATATTATGTTTAATGATATCATTAACAATAAGAAAAATGGATATTAATCATATAAACAATTAAATTTAAGTATTATAATTCAATTATAGTATAAGTGTTAGTTCAGCCTGTGGAAACAGTGAAACTTTTTCTAAGAGATAGTGTAAAATGTAATTCAAGCAAAAAAATAAACAAGAATAAAGTTACTAACTTGAGATTTGCATAGTTATTTCATTTTAAACGTATGAAACATTCACAAAAATATATCATGTTGTAGGACCCAAATATGAAAGAATCAAAGGATATAGTGTAAGGACAAATCCTAGAAATCATCCAAGAAATAATATTGGTGTAAAAGGAGCTCTGTACCTGGCCTCAAGAGTTACTTGAATTCAAATCATGCCTCTGACATTCTTTATATGACCCTAAATGAATCTCTCAAATTAGCTGAGCCTTAGTTTACTCATCTGTAAAACAGATATAATTATACCTATACTATTTCTTTGTAGAGTTTTAAGGAAGATAAATGTTAAGTACTTTGCGAACCCTAAAATATCACCAAAATGTACCTATTATACAACCCCATTAACAAATTAATAGGCCTCAAAAAGTGAAATAAACTTGCCTAAAAATCACACAAGGTCAAAAGTATAGATCATCTGAAGTCCAAATCTATTCTTTTCACTATCCCAATTTTAATACTTTTGCCTTCTCTTGATAGCTCAAATTGATGCCACTTTCTTATAGAGTAGTTTCAGAAGCTTAATATTTTCATTTTAAATTTTCTTTTTTGTTGTTCAAAATGTACAACACATATAGAGAACATTTTTATTTACAGAGTAGAATAGAAAAAAAAAGATTACATATGAAAATGCAGATCTCTATTATGTACAACTTGCTTTTTTGGGGGAGGTATATAATGAATTAGGCCTATTACTTCAAAACTATCATGTGTGTTTGTATTTCCTGATGAGCTTCCTTCTGTTTTATCTTCTTTGTATAAGGCCAGGTCTGACTGATTTACTCAGTCAAATCATCCCACCCCACAGAAAGTAGATGAAAAAAAAAATCACTCTGGGTTATAGACTTTAGATTAATACAAAAACTCTTTGGTATTGGAATGACATTGCATAAGAATGATATTTCATTAAATTAAGGAAATGCCCCAAGGGTCATCCATAAATTTTCAAGCTGGCTTAGAACTGGAGTCATTCTTAAAGTTGAAACAAGTGTGATATTCCAGTGAAGCCCGTGGATAGGAACTGCTACACACTGGGGCTTGAGGGGAAAAAGATGCCTCAGCTTTGGTCTTGGTCTGTGCTACTTAGCTACCCCTAGTTCTTAAGTCTTTCAAAGATTTTTTGTTTTTCTAATGTTGTGATTGCCGTATCAGTTCTGGTTCTGATCTCTTCATTCAAGTCTTCCTACATATCTCTGATACTATCACTGTTACTTCTTATGTTACACTAATATTCTTTTATATTCATATACCATTTTTTTCAATCATTCCCCAACTGATGGGCATATTCTTTCTTTCCAGTTCTTTACTTCTGCTCTAAATCTTTTTTTATTCATATGGGTCTTTTCCTTCTTTCTCTGAATTCTTTAGGGTGTAGGTTTAGAAGTGATATAACCAAGTAGTGAGGTATGCTCAGTTTAGTGACTTTGGGAGGTATGGCTCCAAATTGCCTTCCAGCATTCCGGAACAATTCATAGCTCCTCCTAGAGTGCTTCCTTATGTGTGTCTTCCCCTAGATCACAAAATTTAAAATCTTGCAACCTTTAAGAAATACTGCATCAGGTAAAAGATACTGGTCTTGGAGATAAAAGTGATATTTAAAGTCTTATAAAGAATGGGGACTGTTTAATGAGAAGATTGCTAAGATTTGAGGATACTATGTAAATATTTCTGGAAGAAAACTAAAAGCAATTTAGCAGTAGTTATAAGATTAATACATTTGTTATACAGAAATAAAACAACTGCTTGATCAAATGGTTGGATGAGATATGAGGGGGGATGTAGACTCTAAATGATCACTCTAGTGCAAATATTAATAATATGGAAATAGGTCTTGATCAACGACATGTAAAACCCAGTGGAATTGCTACAGGAGCGGGGTGAGAGGAGGGGAGGGAAAGAACATAATTCATGTAACTATAGAAAAAAAATTTAAATTAAATTAATAAATAAAATTTAAAAAATTAAAATTAAAAATACATTTGTGTATGTTTTTGATTGTTCTCCATATTTATTGCTATATTAAAATTTAAATTAGATGTTGTCCAACCTGTACTTGTTCTTTATTTTAAATATTATATGTTATGAGGGTAGTAAACGGGGTCACTAATGGGCTTAGAGCCGGTAACCAGTCTAGCGGGAGGTTGAGGTGGATGTTATGAAGGATGGGCAAAACCCAGGGAATGAATTTGGTTCAGGTTTCTAATACAATCCCCAAAAGCTAAGTGCCCAGTGAACCTACACTAACTGTTGGGCTCCTTTAAAATATTAAGCAACTAGCCCCTCCCTGTTGAGGTAACTGCCTCTTATTGGATGGTGGCAGACTATCAGGAAGTGGATGCTTGAACTTCCTGCCCCACAAATGGGGTAGACTGAATCTCAACTGCTCATAATTCTCTCTTCTTACCTATCCTCCTTAGCCTTGGTGGTGAAGTAATAACCACAGGATTCACTGGTTAAGGCTAAGGGATTTATTGAAACTGGGGAAGGAATAGGCAAGGTAAGAGGGCTTGGTGATACTAAGCTGTTGCTATGGTCTCACTGGGTAATGCTGGCAAAGATCCTAAGAAGGTCTTAGCAGACCGAGAGCTGGCTGCTCTGGGCCAGAGCTAAACTGTCTCTGGTCAAGAGATTGATCAGGTCTTCTGGCTAATTTAGTTGATAATCAAAATAGTTATTGTTGAGTTGCTCTTAAAGAGGGTCCTAATATCTAGGCTATTCTAATTTCCTACCCATGATCCTCCTCCCTCACCTCCCTTCAACCTGGGGTCCCAGGGAAAAGGGTAAACAAATGGTCAGGGTGAAGACTAGGGAAAACAGAACCCAGGCTTGGGTTTGCAGGGGCTTTTATAGTCTCAGCTCAACTGCCAGTTGGCACCTAGCCCATGGCGCATGCCATCGGCAACATTCCATCCAGGGCAACTGATAGCTTTGCCTTGGCTAATATTGCAATGCAAAAACCCTACATTACATATATGAGTAAATTTTTTATTTTAAAATTTTAAATAAATTCAAATCAACTTCATTGATGGAATAAAATTAATAAATTTTATAGGATTAGTTAGAATTTATTATTTACAATAATACCATTTTTTAGTCCTTTACTTTTTAAAAAAAATATACTGCTAAATCATTACTCTTAAAAATAATGCTGTTTTTCTGTGGCTTGGAAAAATCCAGTATGTTTTTAAAAATGAGAAATGTAATAATGAGTTAAGACATTTAGTCATAATCTCAGCAAAAAAAATAATTTGTTCAATTCTAATTGTGAAAAGAGAAAATATAAAAAGGAAAAGCAAAAATCAATACTAGACAAGAAATAATTACTCAAATAAGTAATGTTGCAAACCAGTGTTGGTCTTATGGCTATCAAAATTTTGTATGTTTTGTGTATAATCCAAAGACTTTAACATTCTGTCAGCTTAAATGTTATATGTAAATTTCAAATCGATGATTTTCATAAAATACAGTTAACTGTATAGAGAGATATATGCAGCATTTCTTATTCTCACATTCTTGATAGCAACTATGGATGAGTGTTTGCTTTCTTAGGAAACTATTCTAAAGTGTTAAGAAATAAATTATTGCTTTTTATTAAAAATTCTAATCCAGCTACACTAATTTGCTATAAGATTGTCTTTAATATATTATATGTTGATTTAGAGCAGTGATTTCCAAAGTGAGCACCACTGCCCCCTAGTGGGTGCTACAGCGATCCAGGGGGACTGGTGATGGCCACAGGTGCATTTATCTTTCCTATTAATTGCTATTAAAATAAAAAAATTAATTTCCGAAGGGGCTAAGTAATATTTTTTCTGGAAAGGGGGCGGTAGGCCAAAAAAGTTTGGGAACCACTGATAGAGTTAATGAGTCATTTGCAAGTCCAGAGCCTATGACCCAGAGATCTCATTATTAGGTACAATATTTCACATACACCAAAATATTCATAGTAAATGTGCATCCACTGAGGAAGGCTCAGCAAGTTGTGGTATGTGAATGAATACTACTATATGAAAAACAGTAAAGATGATGGAAACACAAAAGCCAACCACTGTGCCAAATGCTTTATAGATATGGCAGTAGATTTGTTATCGGGGGTAAGTGAAAATTAGGTAACCAGGATGATACAGAGACTGAGTTCTAGTGACTGAGGATGTTGGTGCCTTTGGAAGTAATAGGGAAGTTCACAAGAAGGGAGATTTTGTAGAAAAAGATAAATTCAGTTTTGGATGTGTTGATCTGAGAAGCCTTTGGAGGAGAGGCTGACCTGGCGGTGATGTCTCTTTAGCAGCTCTGTGAAGGATAGATTAGAGACTGAAGGGAGACAAGGAAGAGAGCTAATGAGAATTTGAACTAAAATGGTGACTGTGATTGAAGACACGTGAAAGAGAAGTCTTGGCAACTGGCTGCTCATAGAAGAGTGAGCAAGAGGGAATATTCATTCAACTATGCCTTTGCATTAAAAACCTGGCAGTATGGGAGAATATTGGCACCTTAACAAAACTAGGAAAGTTTTATTAGGAAAAGAGATATAGATGGTGAGGTACATTTTGAATATGTGGAGTATCGAGTGTCCATAGACCATCCAGGTAGCAATGGTCATCTAACAGTTGGTAGCATAGGTTTGTAGCCCAAGAGAGAGATTAGTGCTGGATAGAAAGAGATGGGAATCATCTACATGGGCATGATAATTGAATCCATAGAAACTGCTGAGGTTATTCTAAGTTTGTAAAGCCAGAGAAAAGGGCAAAGACAGAACCTTGGGATATGGATAATGATCTAGAAAAAGAGACTTAAGAAGGAGCATCCAGACAGGTAGGGGGAAAGAACCAATGAAGAGCAGGGTCATAAAAAACCCAGGATAGAGAGAGAATCCAGGAGGAGAGAGAGCGTTCAATTTTTGTTGTTGTAAACCCATGTCTGACTCTCTGTGACCCCATTTCAGGTTTTCTTGGCAAAGATACTGGAGTAGTTTCCTATTTCCTTCTCCAGCTCATTTTACAAATGAGGAAACTGAGGCAAACAGGGTTAAGTAACTTGTACCCAGGGTCACTCAGCTAGTTTAAATATCCAAGGCCAGATTTCAACTCGGGACTCCAGGCCCAACACTCAATCGACTGTGCCACCTAACTGCCCTGGGGGAGTGCTCAATAGCCAATGGTATCCGATGTTGCAGAGTGATCAAGAAAGATGGAGACTTAGAAAAGGTTATTGGATTTGGCCCAAAAAAAGGTAACTGGAGGGAATTGCTATAAAATTTGAGATCTGGTACACTTTTCATTCTATTTCCCCTCTCCTAATTTTTTAAAATATTCTTAGGTCATATATTCTTCCATAAAAATCTTATTATTATTTTACCTAATCTTATAAAGATTCTTATTATAATTTTGATGACATCACATTAAATCTGCAAATTAAGTCAGTCTTTCAATTTCCCTAAGGTTTGTTTGACCCAGACATGCACCATGGAAAAGTATCATTGTGCTGTAGCTTTCATGAAGTATAAAGCACTGCAATCATGCATCTAAACAATAATTAAGGAAATAGGAATAAAAAAATTCAGACCTAGATGGAGACCAAGAAATTTTCTAATTGTTTAATTCCTAGGTTAAAGAATAAATGGTAGCAGTATTAACAGGTTATACATAAGGTGTTAAGCATGTAAATATAGCTCATTGAAATTCACAAGAAGCAGGCAGAATACTAGTCAAATCAAATTCAAATGGGTAAAAGGAGAAAATGAGAAAAGACAATGGAATAGTTATTCCCAGAATGCAAATTAATTTCTTCTATTTGCTAATGTACTGTACACAGGTTTTGTTAAATTTTTTTAAATGTTTATCAGAAGGGAAATCTTGCATAAAACATACTATCTGCCACTTTACAAAGAGAATGATAGATTGAAATGTTTTTAATGAAACAGTACAATGTCGAGAGATCATGTTAGACCTGCTATAGTAAATACTAAGATATATTTGACATTTAAATTCAATTAGTACACCTTATAATGTCCCTAGAGTCATTCAAGTAGATTTGTGACCCACTCTTTTGACCACACACCTGAAAATTGATTTTATTTCTAAAGAGTGTTTCAAGTTGGAGAACTGTTTCCTTGTTTTTAACCACATAGGAGTGAACATATCATAGTTGATAGACATTCTTTTTCAAAATGGGTATATTCTCTCCTCATTCAGGAAGCTTGTTGGTTTTCAGCATACAAATGTTGGCCTCATTATCTTCCTTCTTTTTACCTTACTGCTGTTTTTTTTCTTGTTCTTCATCTTTTGCAGATGTCAGAAGTTCTCAACAAGTCCCAGGATCTTAAATTGTCTGACACACATTTAGATTCACCTGCAATACAGTAAGTGCTAGTTTCTCCATTCATTCAAAAAATTTTAAAACTTTTTTTCATTTCTGGGCTTTTAAAAATATGGCATTAGAATTATAAGTTAAATTTAAAATAATTGATTGATTTATAGACAAATTTAACAATGTTTCATCTAACATAGATGTTAATTGCCCTCCAAGAATAGCCATATTAAGGCAAGAGTTATAAAATGACTTCCTTCTTGTGACCTTCCTAATACTGAGCCTCAGACACCCTGCGACCCTTCCATTATACATTCTACAATGTTCTATACACAACTCTAATTATGTTTGGTCAATCTCTTCCCATTCCCATTGACTGTTTTTTGCCAAAAGGACAACTCTAATTTTTGAGGCTTTTGCACAGGTCTGATCAGGTCACCCCAAATCAAAAACTTTCAGTGATTCCTTACTGCTTCTGGGATACAATAAAGATTTCTTAGCCTGGCATTTTTAAAGCAGGCTGTCATTGGTGTCATCCTACCTTTATCCCTCTATTTCCCATTATTCCTTTTAGTGGGCTCAGTATTCTAGTCAAACTGCAGAACTGGCTATTCCAATAATTAAATATGTTGTCTTCCTCTTCTTTATATTTGTTCAAGCCATTCTTGAAATGCCCTTTCCTCTATATCTACTCTCAGAATCCTTCTCTTCCTTGAAGACATTGTTCCTGTGTTATCCACTTTAAGATGCCTTCCCTGATCTCCATAGCTGAAAATATTTTCTACTCAAATTTAACTAAAGAATTTTGTTTAGCTTTCTCCTATGTTCCTATTATACTCCATTTTTTGTGTTATACTTGCCTATCTCATCCATCCACAAAAATCTAAAATCTCTCGGGCTGAGGGTTTTTTTTTATTCTTTCAATTTGCTTTATCTATTATAGGTACTCATTGTTGAATTAAATATTATGATTCTACATATAACCATATGGTACTACATATTATATAGTATTATAGCATGGAAATAGTTTTAAGAATTCATGTGCAAGTCTCTATTGGCAGAGCTACTTTCCTGACTGGGAGTTCCTTACCAGTAAAAATCATAGAAAGTTGAGGAAAAAAAGGAAAGGGAGGGAGGGAAGAAGGAAGGGAGGGAAGAAAGGAGCCTTTTTTTTGAGGATAGAATATTTTTAGCTGTGGAGGGAGGGAAGGAGGAAGTATGGTAAAGAATATTAAAAATAGTCTAGCTGATATAATATTTAGATGATCCTTTGTATCTCCCAGTTCACACTGAGAAGTATATGACTATGAAGACAATAATACTGGTAGAGTCCTGCTTTGATGCTTCATGGTGGCATGGAGGTGACTGGCAGCTTTTGATGATTGTGCCAATGGGATACAATTCTCTCATAGGTCTTACTAGTCTTGAACTTTGTTCTTTTGTAACCAGCCCTGCTAAGTTTTAAGAGGCTCATTACCCATTAGGTTTGCTGAAGGTTGATGAATCTTCTACCATAGCAGTTTAGGAAGCTCAAGTGCCCAGAGGGTAGAGGACTTACATTTTGCCTCAAAGTAGGGAATATGCACACTGATGAAATCTCTGATCCCTTTAAGATTTGTAAACTGCAAGTCTCACAATAACCCCATAAGTTAAGTAGTGAAAATCTTATTACCCCCATTTTATAAATGAGACATAACCCCTCCACCTGTATTCCTGCTTCCATATCCCATCTCTTCTTGGGTCTTGGTCTCTGAATGGAGGCTTTTCTTTCATTTTCAATCTCCCTTTCTCAAACTCCCCATAGATATTCTCAATTCTTCCAATCCAATCCTTTGCTTCACTCTTTCTTGCCCTCAAGTTATCATCCTCTTCAGCCAAACTCCTAAAATTTGTCAGCTCTATTTCTTCACATCTCAGCCCAATGCAATCTGGTTTATGACTCATCACTGAATTAAAACTGCTCTCTTCAAGGTTTCTAACAGTCTCTTAACTAACTTGGTCCATCCAATTACCTTTTCTCACTTCTCATTTTACTTGACTTCTGTTCAGCTCTTGACATCATTAACTACTAACTTCTCTAGGATATTCTCACCTCTCTTGCCTTCTAAGACACTATTTAACACAGTCCTAGTTCTGTGGCTCTTCCTTCTCAGCCTCCTCTGCCTGGTCATCATTCTTCTGCCTATTAAGTGTAGGTAATCTTCAGGACTCTGCAATGAACCCTCTCCTTTCTCTAAACTCTCTTTAGTGTTTCAGTAGCCTGCTTTCCATTCCATCTAATCCCCATGGATTCAGTTGCCATATTAATTCAGGGATGATGAAAGAGACTAGACCTTTCATTTCACTGAGATAAGGAAATCCCAAATGAGGAAATCCCCTTCACCAATACAGGTCAAAAACTTCTCTGCTACCTTCAGTCTTAAAAAATTTCCAAAATCCCTGAGAGGTTTAAGTAAGTTACCTAAGGTGACACAGCCAGTATGTGTCAGAGGCAGAATTTGAGCCTAATCACCCCAACTCTCAAGTTCTCCAAATACTGCACCCTACTAACTCATATATATTCATATATCTCAAAGATATTCTGGCCAAATCTCTCTCCTGAACTCTAGTCTCATGAAACCAAGTATTTCCTGAATGAACATCGCCACCCAGATATCCCAAACTCAACTTAGAGTTCCCTAAAAATCTGTCCATCTTCCAAAGTTAACTGTTTCTTTTAAGAGTCTAACAGCCCTTCCACTCCAGAGTTTGTAACCTTGAGATCATCCTTCCCCCTCAATCCCTATATGTGGTCAGTTGCCAAGTTATCTCCATTCTGCCTCCATAAAATCTCTTATACCAGTTTCCTTCTTTCTTTCAAAGGTCCTCCTTCCAATCAACCAGGTTCACAGTGTTGGCATCATCTTTGAACCTTCCTCCCTTTTCCCTTCAGATAATCAGTCAGTTGCCAAGTTTTTTCCATCCTACCTTCACAAAACCTGTCACATCTGTTCTCTTCTATTTACCATTGATAGTATCTACCCAAATTCACTCCTTCCTCACCTTTCTTAGTCTATTCCAAACATTTCTTTATTGGTCTTTCCTCCAATCTCCAATCTTCCAGATCTAACAAGGGGAAGATCCACTACTTCCAAATCATCAGCAGTTCCAAGTTACATTAGGACAAAATTCAGAATCCTTAACCTTACTTATGTTACTACATGTGATATCCCCCAGGAAGCTCCTTGAAGACTATTTCATTTTTTTTCTTTGTATCTCCCTAGTATTTGGCACACACTAATAAATATTTGTTAAGTTTAACTGAATTGTGATGGCCCAGAGAAGTCTAATAACTTTCCCTGGTTTCTAATTAAGTTTCAGAGCCAAGATTCAAACAGTTTCTTGTAATGTCAAATCTAGTCCTCTTTGTAGACCCCTAAACCTCTATAATAATTAAGTAAAACTTCAGTGATCTTGAACACTTAAGGAATGAACAGTTTACCCACTTTAAGCATCAGAACATCATCTTAACAGTTTGTTCTAGAATACTTTCCAAAATATATTACCTACTTCCCTGTCTTCTTAAAGAGCTTAAGAACTTTTAGTCAATAGGCAAACCTCAGTTATGATTCTGTATGTTAATACAGCAATGCCTTTAGGATCTGTTCATGAATGTAAACCTGTCCAGCCATACATTTAATTGCTCTACATTGCTGTGCTTTTTGAGTTTTCATTCTAACTGTTCATTTCTTTTGATATGGAATTAAATGGAAAAAAATGATGATATGGTCAAAACAAAATCATATAGTCCCCACATTCTTGCATTAAGGGGAAAATAAAATTATTTATTCAAAACTTTCCAGAATATTTGAAAACATACGTTTAACATATCTGACTTACTTTGAAGTTCTTATATTAACATTAACATTTTGGAAGACCTCAGGGAATTTTCACATTTTTTTCATCGTATTATTAGTAAATGTATAAATACAAGATCCTCTTTCTACCTTGAAAGAATTTTACAAGTAGATTTTCTTCAGTTCTTACATATTATTCTTCAATTTAATATATTCTTCAGTTTTAATCATTTTCAGGTTGTTTTGCACTTGACATAAAAATAATCTACAAACTTGAAGAAGTTGCAGCACAGTATAAGATGCTGGAGATGGAAAGGATCATAGAGACCATCTAGTCCAAGTTCTCTTTTCATAGATAAAAAAAAGAGCCCATGACATCATCAGTCTTAAAGGCTTTTGTCCACCAAATCTCTATGAGAACTTTAAAAAGCCCTTAGCTACCACTGAGTCTTGTAGAAAAAGGTACTTGCTTGTATGAAAAGATAGTACTGTGAAAAGGTAGTCTTCAAAATAATGCAGTTACAAATATTTCTTAAATCTTGAGTAAAAAGGCAGTTTAAAAAGTCAGTTATTTCTTTCAGCAGGGAAAAAAGTAATTCTAAATGTTAAGAAGTCATGAATAAAAAGCCATTCCTACTTGTGAATGAGATAGGAGATTATCATTTCAGGGAAAATACATATAAAGCAATTCTCTTTAATCAGTAAGGACATGTCATGACTGGGAAAGAGTGAAAATAGTTTCTATAAGCCCCACAAAGATTTTATCTGACCAAATAATAATCCTGTATCATTTCCTGAACCATCTACTCTGTTTTTAGCTGAGTTAAAGGAATCCAAAGGAGCCCAATACATGGAATCTCACTCTGGAGCTTATAGCCTACTTTGGCAGAGTAGACTTAACATAATAAAATAATTAGCAAACAAAATATGATGGAGTTAGTCTAGATGACCCCTAAGGTCTGTTCTAGCTCTAAATCTTTGATATTGCTTATACATATAGGCAAGCCTCTTAACTCTGTGAGATTTCATTCTAACAGATGAAAAGGTCATAGGGAAAAAAAATTAATCAGGATCCAAAGAATTGTCAGAGTCCCAACTATGTCATCTTTCTACTCATTTTAAATTTTCTTTATGAAAAATTTAATATGATGGATATGTATGAGGAATGTGGGGAAAAAACTTTATTACTCAAGAGACAATAATATTGATTATTAGGTTACTTAAGGACAGGAACTGTTTGGTTTCTGTCACTGTGTCCCCAGTGTCTTACACATAATAGGCACTTAATAAACATTTGTTGAACTGAATCATTAAATCATTAGGTATAAAGTTCAGCAGCCTGGGAAGTCTGAGTATTATAAGAAATATAGAAAATAATAAGAACATTTAGCTAAAATTTAGGGCTTTTTTTGTAAAGGACTTTATATATGTGTGTGTGTGTGTGTGTGTGTGTGTGTGTGTGTGTGTGTGTGTGTGTTATTATTAGCCCTATTTTGCAAATAGTGAAATTCACATCGGGAAAGATTAGATGACTTGTCCAAGGTCACCGAGCTAATAAGTGAATTAGCTTTTGAACTTAGGTCTTCTGACACCCAGACCACTGTTCTATCTACTGCATCACTGAATGGAGAAAACATATCCTCAAGGAGTTTGCAGTCTAAGGAGAAAGGATATACAGTTTAAAAATAGTAATAACTTCATGGTTCAATGGGGATATAATTGGGGATGTAGATTCTAAATGATCACTTATGCAAGTATTAATAATATGGAAATGGGTCTTGATCAATGATACATGTAAAACCCAATTAAATTGCTTATTGGCTATGGGAGGGGGTGGGAGGAGAGGAGGGAAAGAATATGAATCATGTAACCAAGGAAAAATATTCTAAAATAATAAAATAAATAAATGAATTTAAAAAAAGAAATAGGGGAAAAATAAAATAAAGATAAAAAGTGATAGCTAGAACAAGAAAAACAAATTAAGAAGAAAAAATAGAAAATGTCAAAAATCAGAATAGCACTGTTTCTGACATTTTTTAAAATATTGTTACTCTATTGAGATTATATTTCTTGTATTGTCTCCCTTGGAATTCAGAAACCACCCCACTAACCTTAAATAATTTTCCAAATTATTTTCAAGCATAGATTCTCACTCTTTCTTGTTTTATAGTCTGGTGAAGCCTATGACCCTCTTCTCAGAATCATGTTTTTAATTACAAAAAATAAAATATGCAAGATTACAAAGAAAAGCAATTATATTGAAATACAGATATCGAAACAGTTTTTAAAATCACAGATTAAGAATTGCCACTTAAGTTTAAATAACTGTCAGACATGACTTCATACATATCAGATGGCTAACATAACAGAAAAAGAATAAGGAGGACTTTGGAAAAATAGGGACACTACTGCCCTACTAGTGGAGTTGTGAACTGATCCAGCCATTCAGGACAATTTGGAATAATGCCCCAAAGGCAAACCCTCACCTTCCATCTTGGAATTAGTACTGTGTATTGGTTCTAAGGGAGAAGAACAGTAAGGGCTGGGCAGCAATGGGGGTGAAGTGACTTGCCCAGGGTCACAGAGCTGGGACTTGTCTGAGGCCAGATGTGAACCCAGGACCTCCTGTCTCTAGAGCTGACTCTCAATACACCAAGCTGCCAAGCTCTCTCTCTCTCTCTCTCCATATATATATATATATACACACACACACACACACACACACACACACACACACACTTATTTATTTATTTATTGGTTGGTTGGTTGGTTGGTTTATTTATTTGTATATTTTTAAAGAATCGCTGCTTAGAGGAAAGACTAGAAAAGAATCTACACAATAGCTTTTTATAAGAGCAATGAAGTTAAGAGTCAGAAGATCTGGGTTCAGATCCTCACTCTGCTGCTTGCTCATGTGACCTTGAAAGCACGTCGTTCTCCCTACCTATAAAATGAGGAGCTTGATCGAGGAGATGGACAAAGACCCTTTGACTTTCAACTCCATGATCTTGGAGGTCGCAGAGCTGCCAGGCTGGCAAAGGCCATTCCTTTTGTTTCTACTAAGGGATCTGAGGAAGTTCCAGATGTGCCAGATAAATAAATGACTTCCCTTATTTCATGCTTTAGGGTTCGCAGTGCTTCTTCCTCACAGAGGACACGTAAGGGCTCCCCTCTGACAAGGCCCCCGGGTCTTTCCCTTGCCCTACACTCACGTGTTACATTTCTACATTTTTAAAAACTATTTTTTACAAAGAACTTCGCGTTCTTTGCCGCATTCACATAGCTAGGACACAGGCGAGCGGAGCCACGCCGGCTGTCTCAGAGGCTGGCAGGAATCTGGAGGTGCTGCTCTGGGCCAAGGAAATGCCCTCCCTTCTGACCCCAAGACAGGAACCCCACTGGCTGCTCCTTTCACTCAGAAGTGGAAGCATCACCCAAGTTTGTGGTGTTTGCTGGGGCCCAGTTTGACTAGCCCTATTAGGGGCCTTGATCAGTATTTGCTTACTTTGGGGATACTGCTCCCTTTTGTGTTGTAGTTTTTCATGTTTCAGTAGTTTGAGGGAAATTCCTTCATTATTATATTATCAGAAACGTTTATATTATCAGAAAGATACTAGAATGCTAAGCTGGTCCACAGGCATGTCTAAATCCTGGTCAAGATAACCTGACATTACCACTGACCCTCCCCTGACAGAAAATGCTACTCTTGCCAATTTGATTAAATTCAATCCAATAAGTGTTAAGTAGCCAGAATAGTAACTAGCCTGTGCTTCCCTGCCAGGAGGAAAGGCTGAAGGAAACGTCCATTCTGGGATATGCCAGCAACAGTGACCCATAATCTACAGGTGTCTCTGGGAGCTTGTCCTCCCCCGAGGCCTTTTTCTTGGCTGAGACTTAGAATGCAGCCTTTTCTGTTCCTCCTTTTCTCATTTCCTCTTAGGCTGCCTCTGTATAACACTCTCTGAGTATGATCCAACGGCCACCCTTGCCACCCTTTCATTCAAGCCCCTGAAGATGTTTTATAATCTTTCTCAAGTTAAAGTCGTGGTCCACTAATTTCTAACATTCTCTGTGCAGCTTTCTTAATGAACATATATGTTACTTCATCATTTCTTTCATTTAGCTATTCACCCTTATCTCAGATGTCATCAAGATCATGAAATTATTCCACCTCCATAAAATATTTTTGAACTCATCAGTCATCCGTCCTGGGTCCACTTTTCCACTAAGCTGTTCATTTCTTCTGCCCCTCAAGCTGTAAACTCCCTTTTAACTCCTCCATTTTCATGGAAAAAATAAGAAAGGTCCTGTAATTTGCCTTCCTTTTAGCTTTTTTCCTATTTTCCAAGTTAATTTTCCATTTCTTTCTGTTCTGTTTTCACTCTTTAAGCATTATCATCCCCTTCACTCTGATCTTCATTCTCTTTGGACATTTTGCCACAATAGCAATGGCCTCTATGCTCTTGCAGGCAACTTGAGAGATGTAGATAAAATATAAGATGTGTTTCTACCCTCTTGGAGATTAAAGTCTAGTTGGGGAGGCAGAACTAAAATAATTAGAAAACAAAAAAGTATATAATTAGACAGTGAGGTGGCTCAGTAGATAGAGCACTGAGTCTGGAGTCAGGAAGACCTAAGTTCAAATTTAGCCCCCAATATTTACTAATTTTGTGATCTGAGACAAATCACAACCTCCATCTGTCTTAATCCATTGGAGAAGGAAATGGCAAACCACACCAGTGTCTTTGCCAAGAAAGACCATGGACAGCATTGGCATGCCATGGTCTGTGAGATCACAAAGAGTCAGACACAACTGAATGACTGAACAACAAAAATACATAATCCATTACTAAAGAGAGATATGATGTAAATTATAAATACAATAGAGGTTCAGAGCAGAAAGATCCTTGGGCATCTGAGGAATAGGGCAATGCTTCAAGGAAATATAAATGGTTTACGTGTATCCTTCCAGCAAAATAAATGCTCTTTGAAGGCAGGAGATCTTTTTCTCTTTTCTCTTTATATCTCCATTGTCTACTCGTACTTGTTAAATTAGATTGGAGCTAATTATGTTGAGAAATATAACTTGAATCAAGTTCTGAACTATAGGTAGTATTTATCTAGACCGAGGGCAAGGGGGCAGCTGGGTAGCTCAGTGGATTGAGAACCACACCTAGAGATAGGAAGTCCTAGGTTCAAATCTGACCTCAGATACTTCCCAGATGTGTGACCCTGGGCAAGTCACTTGACCCCTATTGCCTACCCTTACCACTCTTCTGCCTTGGAGTCAATACACAGTATAACTCCAAGATAGAAGGTAAGGGTTTAAAAAAAAAATAGACAGAGGGCACCCAGACAGGACAAGAACCCATTGCTAAGCAGAATACAAAAACAAAGACAAAGGCAGTGGGGTGGATGAATCCATGACAAATAGAGCTGGGGAAAAAAAACGGGTCTTAAGTGACATAGCTGATAATCTCATAGACTGTGGGAAGATCATTGACAAATTCCTTGTAATTTTCTGCTTTTGTAGTTTCCCAAAAAGTCTTTGGCTTTGTTTGAAATGTTTTTTTATGCCATGTCTTTCATTTCAGTCAGCTGTTCCTCAAAATATTCATCTTCCAACACTTCCCTTACTTGAGAACCCACAAATATCCCCTCTTTGATTTTAACCTCACTGATTCTTAGAAATTTATTTTTCAGATGAAGGAAATCTGCAGGCAATTCCATTATCTTGACTAGCAATAGTTTGCCATTCTTCTTTTAAAAACTCTTTGTTCATATCCTTTGCTTATCTCCTGGGGGGCCATTATTTTTTGGAACTTATTTTAACTTTGTCTCCTCCTTTCATCTACTAATAGTCTCCATTTTGCTTCTTAGTTGATTTTTGTACTATATTTCAATATGTTTTAAGTTTTTAATTTTGTGTCTTTGTCAAGTTATTTTTCTATGTCTACCACTATTATCAGAAAGGTTAGAGAGAGGGAGAAAAACATCCTCATAATACCCTGTAATCATCCTTTAGACATCTTTAACATCAACTTCAATCACATACTCCTCTACACAATGTTTTCCCAAAATGATTTATGGTTTTTATCAGTAAATGGTTTGAAAGACTTGTATTTCAATGCAATACGTTCTTCTCTTCAGGTTTTTATAGGTAGATTACAGAAAGTTGGTATTACAAGTCGTTTTCTCTTTTTTTCTGACCCAATCAAATTCCTAAGACATGAGTGAAATTTAAAAATATACTTATAGTTATACTACATACTTTAAACTTATTTCTTCCTTGTATATTTTTTTCAAGGCCCAGCCACTTAGTTTTTCATTTTCTTTTCTTGTGGGGAAAGTGGGGGAGGGAAAATGTATGTCAGTGAGTCTCATTTTTTCCACCACCATATTTCATATCCATTGTAATATGTTACCTCCACCTAGTTTTTTCTGTAATTTGTGTCTCAAACAAAATCCACCCTTGTGTGACTCTCTGGCCCAGTTAACCAACAGGAATTCAAGAGTCTTTTCACCCTGAGAATTCCTGTCTTCAGTTTGTAAGATCCCACCCCATCACCTTCTTCTTTTATCAGAGTCCCATGGCTGCATCTCTGATCTTGTGGGAGCCTGTGGCTGTTAGGATTACATATGCCTGTGTTTCAGCCAGGCATTTCCTATATTGATGAATGGAGGCTCTGAGGCTTTCAGGGTCTCCCCCTGGCTCACTTCTACCCTTTTAGTTGTTCTTCTTTTGATTCTTTTGAAGATCGTGGTCTCTGTTATGCTCCCTCATCCCTGGGTTCCTTCCTCTTCTTCGTCTGAATCATTTCCAGTAAAGTTCTTATCTTTACTGCTCTCTTTAAGGCTTTGGTTACTCCTTATGTTCCCACTTACTAGAGTTGTTCTTTTTGCCTCTCCCTCTACTTCCTCCCGTCACAGTATAATCCTCCTCCCTCCCTTCATTTAACTTGTCCTATATTCTGGCAGGTGCAGGATCCATCTCACTCATCTCTATCAGCTTTCTCTCCTTCTTCCTTTTTCTGGTTTTTGTCTCCTTTTTTAGTCCCACCACTACCTTAAACTCTTCCGTGTCTTGTTTTGCCTTCTTCCTCCACAACCCTTTTATCCTCCATTTTTCTTTAAAAAAAAAAAAAGTTGGTAGATTTCTCTTCAGAACAGTAGAATTTTAGAGTTGGAAAAGACCTTGGAGATTGTCCAGTATACCCCTGCACCCCCAAACTCACCCCCCCCCAACAGGGTGAAGGTGAACACGCTTCTACAGGTTCTAATGTGCCTAACTAGACAGAGGCCAGAATTTCTACCTCCTTCTCGGCTGCCTCTTTCCCTCTTTCTTACTTGAAGTACCCCACACTTTGGGCTGTTTTTACATAATAATAGTAGTTGGCATTTCGGTACATTTCCCCATTTGAGCCCCACAACTTCTGTTTTATAATTTTCTAATACCTATTAAGTAGTACTTGTGGTCAGCAACTTCTAGCCTTCTTTGACTTCAGCTTTTTTTTAATATACTTACATATTATTTGCTATTTCTTTTTATTTAACCATCTTCACGTTATCTCATATTTTATCAAGACCTTGAGGTTGTTGTGTCTAAGCGTAGTGGATACTACAATGTTATTGTCCTAATTATACAGGCGGGCGAGAACCCCAACAATTAGGTTTGCAAGCCCCTCAGGTCATAGATCTAGAGCTGGAGGGGACCTTGGGGGCCATCCAGACCCACCCCCTCCTTTCACAGGTGTGAGGAAATAGAGGCCCGTCACAGAGCTAACCAGAATAACCAAAGGGAGGCCTTGGCCTAGAAATCTGGAATTCTGGGGAGCGGAGTGCCCCTGCCTCCCTCAGCTGCTCTGGCTGCCGCCCTGTTTGTGTTGTCCTCCTTTAGAACAGGTGTTAGGCTCTGCCTCCTATTCCTAAATACTTACACATTTTTTTTTCAGTGAAATATCTTGAAGCCTTATGACGTGTCTACAAATGCTCCCTCCCTGCTCTTCACAGCTCTGACATTTCACTAGTCACACACCAGTGAGAAATGCTTCCGTGAGCTATCCTTGAAACCCCGTTTGAAGGCGGCAGCTAGATAACACCGCAGATGACGCCCCCGCCTAGCGATGGGAGGATTGGGGTTAGATTGGGCCTCTCACGCTTCCCAGCGGGGTGACCCTGGGCGAGTCATTAGCTCCCGTGGCCAAGCCCCGTTGCCCTTCTGCCACAGAACTGATACTAAGACGAAGAAAAGGGTTTGAAAAGCTTCTTAATTTAAAATTTTTAAAAACAAATTGGTTGAAGCATCTCTGATGGTCCTTTATAAGGGAAAAAGCACCTCGTGAGTGGTTCTGCCCCATCCCGTGTGTTCCAATGTCATGGGCCAGGTCTATTTTCTGCCTTCTCTACTTTCCCGAGCGGTGGGTTCCTTGCTCTAGAAATGTCAGCCGAGGAGCCCGTGCGGCTCCGCTTCTCGCGGGGAGGCACTCCCGGGGTCTGAAAGACCTTTATTCCACTCCTTGGGCGTTTCAGAGGTGATTTATGCATGGAATTCCTGGAAAGTCAGCCAGCCGGGCCTGGGAGAATGCAGAGGCGGCCAGTAAGGAGGTCCGCTGACATCCCCCAGGGTGTAAATGGTGAGTGAAGGGACTGGCCCAGGGTCACCCGGCTAGAGGCAGAGGCAGGGTTCAAGTCCAGCACTCGAACCACGACGCTTCCTAACTTCATAATTACTCCTCAGCTTCATTCCCTCTTTGGCCATTTCAAATAATAGTCTCCAGAGAAGCAGCTTTTAGCTGGTCTTCCATGAAGAGTCCTCGACTTTATGGTCTAAAGGATGGTCTCGATGCCCCAGAAGTTCGATAATCTTAGCAGCTGTCATCAAAAAATCAACTAAACTCTTTTTTTTAACAGTCCTTGTAGTCAGACCAGTTGTACAAGTATAGTCAGCCACAGACCAGGGAAATTTTTGCCCAGCAGAAAGCCTTCAAAAGAAAATATTTCAAGAAATATAGGCTATCTATGCAGTCAGGTCCGACCCTTTCTGACCCCCATTGGAGGTTTTCTTGGCAAAGATTCTGGAGTGGTTTGCCGTGCCCTTCTCCATCTTATTTTACAGATGAGGAAACTGAGGCAAACAGGGCTGGGGGACTTGCTCGGGGTCAGACCGCTTTTAAGGGTCCCAGGGCAAATTTGAGCGCAGGCCTCCCTGATTCCACAATAAAGGTGTCATACCACATTTGGTCAAGGTTTTGCCTTGACTCTTTTTTTTTTTCCCTAGGAATTGAAGCATTGGGTAAGATCAGAACAGATGCCTGGGATTCTTAGGCGAGATCCAGAGCACTTGCCACGCGCAGTGCCTGTGCGGGAGGACCGCTGCTCTTCTTATAAAGGAGCTTAATGTCGCCCGCAGCCGTTAGGCACTTAGTGCGCACAGGGCATGTGGTCTCCAGTACAGACTTGCCAGCTAGCACTGGAGCAGAAGCAAGTGGCCATTTTTGTCCCACTTGGGCAGCTTTCTTCAGAGCCCCCAGAGGACGGGTCAGGTGGGGTGACTGCGAGGAGAACAAGCTCCGGACCTCCTAATTCCGCGTGTCTTTCTCTCTCACAGAGGACTAAGAAAGAAGAAGAAAAGACTTCAAAAGAATGAAATGGCCGTAGCCAGAGGAAAGGAAGGAGCTCCTCATCCTTCAGAAATCCCAGGTGCGAGTGCTCCGGGAGAGGGCGAATCCGGGCTTGTTGTCCTCAAAGCAGAAGCCAAAAGCAGCCCCAGAAGAGCTCTGACCCCCTCGTAGATGGCGGCCGCTGAAAGAAGGTGGCCTTGGAGCCTGGCGTTTGGCGCCTGTGTAAGAATGGTGGTCCCTCTCCCGGGGCTTGCTAGGGATTACATCAGGACCGCTCCTGTTGGAGAATCAATAAACAATAGTGTCGCTTCCGCTCACCGGACACAAAAGGAAAAAAGCACAATTTGTATTGATAGGGTAAATTTTATTTCATAATTCTGTAGGTTTGCACATGGGTAATATGCCAATTTAGAAGATTCACCAGAGACGGTGATGAATCTACTTTGAAACATAACTTTTTTTTTACAAATATATAACATTATAGAATTGTGTATTTGGAATTCCTAAGGAATAATCACATCTTAAAGCAAGACAAATATTGAAAGGAAACGTGCATTTTTTATATTTGTTTTAAATGAGAATATGTTTACTTTGTAAACACGGACAGAGAACATTGTAACATTTATTTGTTTCAACTGATCTTGCCGTACTTTTCTAGACTCATTCAACTGTTGAAAATGTTTCATATTTAAAATGTGTGAAGACTCTATAGACATATTTGGAGTGATCTTAATTTTAATATCAATATTTGTTTTATTTAATTGCATTATCACTTATAAAAATAATGGTTTCAGTAAATATATCATTAAATATTCTATTTTGATATGAATTAGTTAAATCATTTTTCTCTTGATTTTTTTTCCCAGCAAACTCTCTTTTCTTGAGAAAACAAGTCTGCCAGGAAAATGTTTAACCCCAGTTCTCCCTCAAAAAGTACGAAAATGAATATAAAATTAGGACTTATTCAGTAGACCAGACAATTGATTCCATGAAACAAAGAAGTGAGAAAAACAGTTCAGGGCATTGAGGTATAAAATTTGCCCAGACGTAAACCACGACATGCAATATAATCTAGTAAACACATTCAGCTCTCATCCCTGCACATGTTTGGAAAGCATGAAAGTGAGTAAACGTCTCTGCTCCGCAGAACTCTTTAAAAACAAGCTATTTCCCTTTAGCTCTGAGTGGCACTGACTCCTCTGGAGCCCCTCAGCTGTCAGAGTCGGAGTTTATTCTGGTTTGTGCAAAGCTCAGGTTATTCTCATTGTTATTACAGTGGCACGTTCAGGAAGAAGTACTGCACCCAGGCCCCACAGGCCTCTGATGTTATGGCCCTTTTTTATATTTATCCTATAAACAAAAACCCTGGAGATTTTTTTTTTTTTTTGTATTTTAAACCCTTAACTTCTGTGTATTGACTGATAGGTGGAAGAGTGGTAAGGGTGGGCAATGGGGGTCAAGTGACTTGCCCCAGGGTCACACAGCTGGGAAGTGTCTGAGGCCAGATTTGAACCTAGGACCTCCCGTCTCTAGGCCTGGCTCTCAATCCACTGAGCTACCCAGCTGCCCCTACCCTGGAGATTTTAAAAGTTTTACATCTCTCTGGAATTTCAGGGCAGTTCATAATTGAAAGCCATGCCGGGTGGCTTTTTCTGATTTTCTTTTGGGGGGTGTAAACATCAACTCTTGACTATTTAACAAGTTTAAAAATGAGAATCGTGACATCAACCTCTCTGCTAAGGGAGCCCCAAGCATTTGCCAAGATCTCAAGACTTCAGGGACTGTGCTCCTCTGCTGAAAAGTACTCTGCTCCTAGTTCTCAATCCATTCAGCCACCTCCCTGCCCCAAAAATCCATTTTTTAAGATAATACTAACAGGATAGACTTTGGAAACCCTGTGCCTTTTCCATCATTTTCCATAATTGTTTAATTAATAATTAAATCAAGACCCTTTCATTTAATTTTTTGATAATCTTAGAAAAAATTAAAAGAAATTAGGATACTCTGCCCTCTGAGGGCAGTCAGTCTAGGGCACTAATTATGTCATATTAACAAATCTTATCATTATGTGCCATCATTGGCAATTTAAGAGATATTAGTCCCCTAATGAGTACTCAAAAATGTATTGAAACCATTGAAAAGGAAGGAAATTAAGGAATCCTGTAGCAGGATTCTGTGGCCTATAGCAATAGGTGTATACACATAGTTTATTCCACTTAATAGGTATTTGATCTGATATGGTAGTCTTTAATTCATGGGAACATTTTTTAAACTCTCTCAATTTGGGGAGCCATATCTTTGCTGATAGTTACTTCATTGGATCTTAATGAAATGGAAACTTCCCTCCAGATCTATAACTGGGCTGTTTTATCTTCTAAAATGTTTCTGTTCCCTCCTATAAAATTCTTAGTGAATACATTTCTTTAAAGAAAAGACGACTCTAAAACATATTACTATTTTTTTAACCTTTTAATGCCTACTTTTTCCTTTCTGAAAAACATGCACTAATTGCTACCTGGCTTCCGAATTACCCACCCCTGAACAGTCTTGAGGATCACAGACATTTTGTTTTTTGTTGTTGATTCTAATGGAAACAATGACAACCAAAGCAGCATTGCAGGTGACATAGTTATGCTTGTCTTTGACAGTATAAAGGGAGTAGAACTATATAATAAAGGAAAGACTATTTCGGGACTGTGACCTTTAAGCAGCAAGTGTTTCAGTAAAATGAAGTATCTGTTTATGGACGAAAGCTGGGCACAGCTATAGATTTCCCACACAACTATTTTTGATTCATCTCCGTCTCCTTTTCTTTTATTTCTTCTGACGATATGAACTTCAGAGACTGTTATTAACCTGGCACAAGATTCTGTAGGGTTATGGAAAAATAGCTAAAAAGAGAGAAAAGCTCTTACTAATCATACTTCTGTAATTATCCCATATCTTGTGCCCCCCCTCCCCCATGTTACTTTAAAGGACATGTAGGACATTTGTAGTAATATTTGGTTCAGGAGGCAAAAGGGGACTAATCACAGTCAAATAAAGGATAATGAAAACACAAGGGGAAATGACAATCAGAAGCCTCTGTTGGCTAGTGAACTAACTCTACCGATAGACCCAATTGTCTCCTAGAGAATTGAATGTCAGGATCATTTAGGGTTCACAATGGGCCGCCACTGCAAGAGCAGACAGCCCTGAGAAATAGCCAGCAAGACAGCCATTCTTCAGAGACCCTGGATGCAAACTTGATAATGAGGCACTTCATTCATCACATCTTTCTGCTCTAATTACTCAGGTGAATAGGAAATACTTGATGTAAGGCGGGAAATGGGCCAAAGCAAAAACACTTGTTTTGTAAACACAAAGAATACTTTTATTCTAATCATTCTCTTTTGGGCTATTGCAAATATATATGTCACAAACCACATTTTCAAAAGTGCCTTTACTTAATTTATGCTAAAAGTCCTTCATACATTGAAACTTTAATTACCGTTAATAGATTTTTTCCATTAGCTTAAAAGAGTTGGAGAATATAATTTTGCTTCAAAATTTCATAACTTTTATTCCCAGCTTTCGGATTCTACAAAAATTAGAAATCTTCATTCTATGTGTAATGTATGGTAACTGTCAGTTATGTAGGACTAATATAGTTAATGTTTGTTTGTTGTTTTTTTTTTTGCTGGCCCTAATTATTTATTTCTAGCATAATTAAAGCCTGGTGTTGTGAGATAATTTTGAATTTTGGAATTAGAGAATTCAATTCAAAATCCTCCTCTGATACTATATATGTGACCTTAGACAAGTCACTTAACTCAGGTTTCTCCATAAAATGAGGGGTTTGAATCACATCTGAAGTCTAAACCCAAAATCATCTGGCTGTGGTGTCAAAATATTATTTTTCCAGCATCAAAAAAATGGTCAGTCGCCCACACATTGAGAAATTTGAACTCATTCATTGAAGGCTAAAAATTGGGAGTTGAATCAGAGAAGCATCACTTAAATATTTTAGGGCAAATAAGAATTAATTTATAGGTTTGTTTAATCACCACTTGACACATTAAAAATGATGAAAGTTTTCTTTAGAACTAAGAAAGTTCTGTGTGTGTGTGTGTGTGTGTGTGTGTTTAGCAAGAGATGTTTAGGAATGCTTAAATAACAAGAGTAGTTAACTATAAGGGTACCAACCAAAGATCTGTTTCATAAAACTATGTTGTTTGAAATGATCCTGATTCCAAAAATAAATATTAAAAAGTTAAGAAAGAAAAAAGCAAGAAGTTGAAGAAAATATTAATTTGTTGTCAGAACTAAAGTGGCCAACTGAAGTTTGCGTAAAGTGGTTACAAGACAAAAGGAAGAAGGTTCCCTGGAGAAAAGCCTGAGAGCTTCAGTTCAGTTTTTCAGTATTTTGAGACCAAACTCAGTATTTTGGTTTTGTTTTGCTCTTTTTCATTTTCTGTGTCCATAAACTTTGAGATCTTGGTGATTCCATATCTAATTGTCTCATATAGCCTGCTTTTTAAAAATAATTCTCCAGGTTGTTGGGTTTTTTTTTTCATTTAAAGTCAAATGGATGATGAACAACCATAGTTTCTACATATATAATACATATATATCTATATAATTTTTTTGCTATTTATGAATGTATCAGGAGATGGAAGTTTCAGCAGCTCAAGATTTCCAGAGTAGTAAAAAAATATCAGTAAAATCTATGCACTGAAAGAACTTCAGATTCTTATTACACTTATCACATGTGCAGGCAGAGGGTATAATAAACTAGTCTGTAGCAGCTGTAAATTTCTGAGGATTTATCTAACCACAAATACATTGAAATGGGGAAATGGGGCTATATTAAACTGCAAGATGCTGCTGGAGCTTTGCCATTCTTGCAACATCCTGTCATTAATTTATGATGACAGGTCTGGCAAACTGAAACCCCCAATACACTTGCGACAGACTGTTATGCTCTAGCTACTGTTGAGCTCTGCAGTCCTGCAGAATCCAGGGAGAGTTTTCCAATGTGAGGATTTGGTTTTTAAATTAAGGGCTAGTACTGCTAATGACCAATAGTTCTCCTCCCATTTCTAAGTAGCAAAGTCCAGGATGTGGAAAGGATTATAAACTGAGGCACTGAGCCAGCCTCTTCCTCTAGGATAGACACTGATCTTGTTCCATTTCCTGAAAATGAGATTCCTGGATCAGTCAATAAGAAGCTTGATCACACGTATGCAAAAGGCTCCTTGAACCTCCCTTTTTTTAAAACTTTATATGCTGAATTCATCTGCTACAAAAAAAAATACTTTTCTAATTTAAAAAAATTTTAATTTTAAAACAAATTGCCAGTTGAGCCTTGATCATTCAAAAAATTAGGATTCCATGGGCATCAAGTGCCCACTACAAACAATGAGAATCAACATGGCATTATAGAGTGCTGAAATTGTCAGTAAGAAAGAGCCGAGTTCAAATTCTACATCAACACTAGCTAGGTGGCCTTAGAGGCATATGACCTCTGAATCCTAGGTGGCTCTATAAGACTTAGTGATGGGTTGCTATCTATATTGATGAAAGGCTTTCTCACACCGATGAAATTGTAGATCCTTGACATACTAAGAACACAATTTACTATTATACTACACTTTGAGGTAAAGAAATCATTAGAAAGAAACTTAAGTTTCTTTGGGGTAATAAGAGGTTTTATAAACTAAAATGAGATGTAAAATTGAAAAAACTAAATGAAATATTTTATAAACTAAAAAGCCAAATTGAGAGCAGCTGAGTGGCTCAGTGGATTGAGTGCCTGGTCCAGAGATGGGAGGTCTTGGGTTCAAATTTGGCCTTAAAAACTTCCTAGCTGTGTGACCCTGGGCAAGTCATTTAATCCCCATTGCCTAGCCCTTACCACTCTTCTGTCTTGGAACTAATATTGAGCCTAATCAATTAAATTTTTTAAGTAAATAAATGTATAAGAGATCAAAGAACTTTAACCAAAGAGATTACTTCCAGCTTGAGGGAAATGACATTGATCTGAGCCTTGAAGAATTGTTGGAATGTCAATAAGTGGGAAAAATGAAAGGGGGTTTTAGGCAAAAAGAGCGGTATGCAGGGAATGTCCAGCGGACCATTTGAGTGAAAAGGGGAGAAGAGTATGAGATGATGTAAGCTAGAGCCATGCCGTATGCCAGATTTATGCTTTGTTCAATTAGTCAATGTTGAGCAAGAGTTGAAATGAATGGGAGCCCAGGAGATCCAAGAGGGCCAAGATCAGAGCTTCAGAAAATGTTTCGTGTAAAGGAGGGAAGAGAAGCAAAAGATCATAATGTTAATAAGTGGCTTGTGAGGATGCCTGAACCAAAAACAACACCAATATGGAAGAAGCAGCCGAGACGGAGCATCCCAACTAACCCCTAATGTAGCCTCAGAAATCCATTTACAGTCTCGACTTTTTTTGGGAAATAACCTCAGCAATTGCATTAAACCAATAATTTCTTTAAAATTTATAGAGCGCATTTATCCATCATAATAAAAAGAAAATAGCACAATGATGTATACTGACTTAGTGCTTTCTGTTTGTTTTTGTCACAAGAATTGGCCTGGATGAACTCTAAGACCCCTTCTAGCTCCAAATCCTATGAGAAAAAACTGATATGCCCAAGATATGGGACCCAGGAACCAGAGCCCTATTCCCTAACCATCTCTTTAGGTCACACTTACACCTAAGTGAGATATGCAGCCCCAACCCAAGGGTTCAAGGCTCAGTTGTTCTGACAACTCATATGATTTCTTTAACTTCACACATCTGACTACACTAAGAGCACATGATCAGGACTTCTTTAAGTCGCAGGAGGCAATGAAATGTGAAGTGAGATGGCATGGTGCAATGGCATGGTACATTGGACTCGAAGTCAGAAAAAAAAAAACGTAGGTCCAAACTCTGTTTCAGACACTTTTTAGCTCTGTGACCCTGGGCAAGTCATTTCTCTCTACGACTCAGTTTCCTCAGCAGTAAAATAAAAGGGATTTGTACTTGGTGATTTCCAAAGTCCCTTCTGGCCCCATATTGGTAATCTATGAACTATTTTTATGCCAGGTGATTCCAAAGCCTTGGCAGATGATAGATATGTATGCATTAGGTCATCTATAATAACTACAATGAAGGTCCTATATTTTTGTTGTCGTTGTCGTCGTCGTTCCCTTAAGTGGAAAAATGTATTGGCATCAGAACATCAGCTATAGTCGTAAAAAGCAAAGGATAATTAATTTAATCATACTATTATGTTGACAAAGGCAAACTATTTTAGCTTGAAAAACTAGAGGCGGTGTGCTGCTGTAGAGGGATCCTTGGCTCTCCAGTCAAAGGAGCCATGTTCAAATCTTGCCTCTGCTTAATGACCTTGAGACTCCATTTCTTCTGTAAAATGAAAATGTTAAACCCGACAGTCTCCAAAGTCCCTTCCAACTCTAGATCTACCCACAGTCCCACTTGTTTTGAACGCAATAATACCTTATATTTATACAGTGCTTTTCTGAGCACTTTTCTGAAAGCATTTCCACATGAAATATCACATTTGATCCTCACTGAACTGGCAGAAACCAAGAATAACTTAGGTGTATTGACATCAAGCAATAAATCAACAAGCGTTTATTGAGTGCCTGTTATGTTGTCAAGCAAAGCAATAATGCTGTTCACTGGAAATAAAATGCCAAAATGAGTCAAGTCGTGCCTTCAAGGAGCTTGCATTCTCCTGGGAGATCCAACATATTCACAGAAGAGTAAATAGAAGACATAGCCAAAACAAATGCATGACAAATAAACAGTGACTGGCAATAGGATGAGGGAGAGGATGGTGTTGACAGCTAAATCAGGAAAGAGATGTTAAAGGAGATATGACCTGAGCTGAGCCTCAAAGACAGTTAAGGGTTCTAGGAGTCAAAGGTAAAGAGGTACAGGGTTCCAGGCATGGAAGCCAGGTGATGAGGTGGTATATTTTGCATGGTAAACAGCAAGTAACCTCTCGAGCTCATGAAAGGGAATCACAGTCTGGAGCTAGCTTGTGAAGAGTTTTAAACGCTAACAGAGAATTTAGTATTTTATCCAAACAGCAGTGTGGAGTCGCTTGAAGTTTCTTCAGCAGAAGAATGACTCAGTCTAACCTGAACTTTAAGAACATCAAACTGGCAGCTGTGTGAAAGACAGATTGGAATGGGGAGAGCCCAGATTCAGGGGGGTCAATTAGGAAGTGATTCTGATAGACCAAGAGAGTTTGTGAAATCCTGGACCACATTGGTGGCCACGTGAGTGGAGCGAAGAGAAGAGATGCCAGAATGCTGAAGAGACGGAGTCAAGACTTTCACCGATGAAGACGATGAAGTTCACAGACTTAACTGTCAATGTCACGCTGTTAAGCAAGACAAAGCTGGGACTAGAACTCTAGCTTTGCTGCCAATCTAGCAATCTTTCTAAGATTTACTTCCTTTGTGAATGACATAATAAAAACTAAAATGTCCGGCATGTGTAAAAAAGGGATGACTATAAAATAATGAAAGATCCAGTCCTTAGCCTCTTTATAACTATACTTCAGAGTCATCTATGAAAAGGATGTCCATATATTTATTATAGCTCAGTATTTGAATTCATAATCAAAGATATGTTTTCATTACAGGATCTTCATATTTACCCACAGGTTAAATATTAATTTTGAATAATAATTTTGCTCTGGGTCAAAATTGAGACCATGTACAAATCTAAAATCAGTATAGTTTATTTTTTTATTTTATTTTTTAGAAAAATTTTCCATGGTTACATGATTCATGTTTTTACTTTCCTCTTCACCCCCCCTCCACCCCTCCGCCCTTAGCCAACACGCATTTCCACTGGTAAAATCATTATAGTTTAAGAGCCTCCTGGAGCAGATTTTCCCAAGTCATACAGAGAGACAGTAGACCCACAATTGGGAAATACTTCCCAAATGTAGAGAAAGCATTTGTAAAGCTGCCTACATATTGTTCAGATAATCAAAGATGGTAAATCTTTTACTGGTAAGTGGCTAATATTTGGTTGGAAATCTCCATTTCCTAGCTTAGCCAGTCAACCCTGAAGCATGTGTCCTTTTCGTGAATATCAACCTTCCTTACTGCATCAGGAATAATAAAGTCAACATCGGACCTAAAGGGTATATTTTGCAGCCCCACCACTCTGCTGAGTCCATTAGTCATTCAAAGAGTATTTACTGATGTGACTAGAATGATTCCTCTCCATCTAGTAGAATGTAAGCTCCTTGAAGGTAGGTGCTTCTTTTTTTTCTTTCAATTTTGTCTTTGTAACCCCTTTAGCTACCACTGCTCAGTATGTGGTTGAGACCCAATAAATACTTGTTGAATTTATTTGAATCTTGAATTCTTACACAGCTTTGTTCCTTTACCTTGTATGATTGTGAGAGACCCTCGATAGGAATTATTTATTCAATCAGAAGTCACAGACACTAGCACAGACACTCTTGAGAGTAATACCACTCAGGTTCACATTACCATTCATGACTATATGCCCCTTTTTTTTCTTTTCTCTTTTTTGATTCTCTCTCCTTTTCGTCCTACTTTCTTACTCTCTTCTTCACCCAGTCTTTAATTAGTTCTTAATTTCCATTTGGTCGTTAGCTTCTAGTGTCATCCGGTGTTGAAGATATCACTGACCAAAGTTATTCAAAAACCATTTCTCTTGACATGTCTCTGATCCCGTCTGAGGAATCTGCTAATTAGACCAATTCAAGAAATGGAGTATGGGTGTGGTTTATGAGCACACCTAACGTGTCCCCTTAAAACATTCTAAATACTGTATTATTTATCCAAAACATCATTCTAAAGGGTAGGGACTAGATCTCTGGCTGTCTTCAGTTTTGTTATTGAACAGGCAAATCCTCTGCCAGATTAAGAGAGATTTGCATAACATTTTGCATGTCCATTGATCTGAGGATAAACTCCCTGAAAAGACTTCCAAAAATCTGTATATTCGAACTGGATATTAACCTGTAAATTTGATAGGCTAATCATTATTGCCCTTTTCGGTTTCCGTAGTTTTCCACAGAGATGGCAAGGGTTGAACTAACCTCTCGGAAGTCCCCTGATTCCCAAACAAAAGTCCATCCTAGCCCAGTTGTTAAAATATGGGGGGTGTCCCATTTTTCTTCAAGTTTGAGGAGGCTTTATGTCCTGTATTTTCATGCCATTAAATGGTTTCAATCATTTTCATCACCTGCTATCTTTATCATTTAAAAATACTCTAAAAAGGTTTTCTCAGCTTCAAACAAGTCTTTGTTCACCAAGTAAAATCCAGCGTTCAGCCTGAGCAGTGTTTATATGAAGTGTCTCAGAAATACCGGAAACCTCCAGGCCAGGAGTGTACCAAGCCATTGGCAGAACTGACTGACTTGAGTTGAGAGACGTAACTCTGTTTCATTTGACAGGGGCTCAGCTCAGGAAAATTACCCTCATTTTCATGACATCTTGACTGCACTTAGATCTTCATGTGGAGCTGAGAAGAGGCTTTACTTGAACATTTTTAACCTTTCTTTCCCCCTTGATTCACTTTCAACTTTTCTTTCCTCATAATTCTCCTCGGGGATTAGAGTGATGTCTCAAGGATGGTGGAAATGTACCCTCAACCCCCTGACTTCCTTTGAACTAAGGACATGTTAGGGGCAACTTCAGGGTGATGCTGTGATATGCTAGCACGAGGTGAACTAGAATTTGGGCAGTGATCCAGTTATTTCAATCATTACATTCAGACAAGCCATTTCATCCAGGTCAATAGAGCCATTTAATCATCTGCTCCTGCTCATACATACATCTCAGTTCTCTGCTTTCTTTTGTGCTTTGTTGACACAGTTATAACATGCTATAAATGATTTCTAGCTTCCTCCTAATAGGCACCAAGGTGTAGTGGCACCAAGGCACTGGACTTGGAGTCAGGAATTCCTTGATTCAGATTCTTCCTCAAATGCTTACTAAATGGGTGACACTTGGGAATTCACTTTAACTTCTCTGATTCAGTTTCTGTACCTGTAAAAGGAGGAGGTTGGACTCCTTGGCTTCTGATGTCTCTTCTAGGGTGAAATCTATGGTTCTATGTTCCTCTATGGCTTTCCCAAAGCAATCCTCCTTCCCTGGAATGCTCTGACTCCTCACCAAAGCCTCTTAGAATATCCAGCCTCGGGGCAGCTGGGTGCTTCAAGTGGATTGAGAGTCAGGCCCAGAGATGGGAGGTCCTGGGTTCAAATCTGATCTCAGACACTTCCCAGCTGTGCGACCCTGGGAAAGTCACTTAGCCCCCATTGCCTAGCCCTTACCACTCTTCTGCTTAGAACCAATACCCAATATTGTTTCTAAGATTGAAGGTAAGGGTTTAAAAAAAAAA
Source organism: Gracilinanus agilis (assembly GCF_016433145.1). Classification (NCBI taxonomy): domain Eukaryota; kingdom Metazoa; phylum Chordata; class Mammalia; order Didelphimorphia; family Didelphidae; genus Gracilinanus; species Gracilinanus agilis. Next base: position 393,208,924 of record NC_058133.1, on the reverse strand, counting down.
AGACCATCTAGCCTCCTTCAGGGCTCCACCCAAGAGATACCTCCTCAGTAGCCTTTCCTGATTCCTTCAGTTGTTAGTTGTTCTTTTTACCCTCCCACCACCATCAATAATATATATTTTTATAACTTTGTATTTTTTACATGTCTATATGTTTTTTCTTCGAATGCAAGCTCTCTGAGGGAAGCAATTGTTTCATTGTTGTCCCAGTAATAAGAAGGACAGTATTCAGCACAAAATTGCTGCTTAGGAGATGCTTAATATATATGCTGTAGTGGCTAGAACCTCAGATCTGGAGTCAGGAAGATCTGAGTTCAAATCTGCCCTCAGAAACTAGCTGTGTGACCCTGGACAAGTCACTTAACTCCTATTTGCCTTAGCTCTCATCTGTAAAATGGGGACATGCTGGAGAAGGAAATAACACACCAATCCAATCTCTCTGCTAAGAAAGCCCCATGAATAATATGGTACACAGGGTCACATAGAAGTGGACACAACTAGACAGCAAAAGTACTTAACAAGTGCTTCTCAGAATGAATAATTTGCCAAAGAAAAAAATGAAAGCTTTTTCTTTTTTTAAACTTGGAAGCATGTTTCATTTTCAAGGGTTGACATTAGTTTTCAATCCACTTTCACTTCCTGAAAGATGGTCTTGAGCAGGGGTCAGAGGACTGGAGTTCTACTTGCTCCATGGCCTATCGCTTTCTAGCTATGTGACTTCTCTGAGCAGCAATTTCCCAGTTTACAAGCTAGGGATAATACTTGAATGAAATATTAAATAAGATTGTTATGAAAAAACCCTGTATAAACTGAAAAGCACTAGATAATATGCGTGCCAGAGTGACTTTGTCACTGTGCACCAAAAATTTAGAGGGGTGTCTAGATGGCACAGTGGATAGACCCTGGATTCAGGAAGACCAAAGTTCAAAACCAGCCTCAGACACTTTTCAGCTGTGAGATCCTGGGCAAGTCACTTACCCCTGTTTGCCTCGATTGTTCAACTGTAAAAAAAAAAAAAAAAAAAAGAGCTGAAGAACTAAATGGCAAGCTGTTCCTGTATCTTTGTCCAGAAAATCCCAAATGAGGGACAGAGAGTCAGACATGACTGAAGACTCAACAACAACAAAATGGAGCTTGTATGTACTTCATCAGCAGGTAGAAACAATTGAATATGTTACCTATTTAGCAAGAATAACAAGTTAAAATGAGAAACTATCAAATAGGAACCTTGCCCATCCCTAGAATTCATACTCCTCCCTGAGCTTCTCCCTGCCCAACCCTACACCACTTCCCAGAAGCAGCTCTGGTATCTCCAGAGAAAATCTTTATGATTTGAGGTCTAAGATTCTAGCTTGGGAGAGGGAGGTAAAGAGGATAGTAGAAGATGGAGGCAGAGATTTATAAGAAACATGCTAATACACAAACCAAAACAAAAGTAGTATAGAATAGGAATATAAGACACAAAGTACTCTCCAAGATCAAGGGGAGAAAAGATTAATTCTGAAAGTAAAGGGTTCGCTTTGGGGCAGGAGGTTAATTTCATAAGGCTTCCTAGAAGGGGTGACTTTTGAGTTGGATCTTGAAGAAAGAATAGAGGTTTGTAAGAGTTAGACATCCACAAGTGGAATGGGAATATTTGTTGCTGGAAGAACTTGTTCTTCCATGAAGATAGCTGAAGCAGGCTCTGTGGAGTACTTAGAGCTTGATCAGACTTCGAAGACACCAAGGTCATCCGCTGCATTCTGGGCCATCACCAGTCATTCTGACTTTTGCCTTGACGCTGGACTTCTATGACTCTGTAAGAGAAAGCGAGGCTGATGACTTTGTACAACTCAGCCTCACTCAATTCCAATTCATGAGCAAGTCAAGAAATCACCCTGTGATATCACGGGTCTTATTTGAAAATGAAGGACAAGCAACAAGAGTTAGAGACAAAAATTATAGGGATTAGCTAGATCAGAAACTTGTAGTTGAAAAAACACTAGATAGGTGTTTTTTTTTGGGGGGGGGGAACCTGTGATTTCATAGGTTTTTCTTGGTGAAGAACTCCTTTCCTCTTCTCTCACTATAAATCAATATCTGCTTTTCAGTTTATAAACTTAGAAAACTGGGCGTTTTAATGAAACACAATAAATTTTAGAGGGTTATCTGGGGACACTGAGGTGCTTAAGTTAGTCAATCACCATTTATCAAGTACCTACTATGTGATAAGCAACATGCTAAGCACTGGGGAGATAAAGATAAGCAAAATAATAATAATAATGATGATAAAATTAATTCAAAAGTCCAGTTTGTGCTCTCGAGGAGCTCACAGTATAGATGGATAGCATATACAAACCCAAAATAAAGCTGATCCATTGATGATCACCAATAGAAAGGAGGCAATTAGCATGAAAGAGATCAGAGGAGACTTCTTGCAGAAATAGGATTTTAGCTGGCAAGGAGATGGAAACCAAATGGGAATGTATTCCTTCCATAGGCAAAAATGCATGGAGTTGGGAAATAGAAATTCATGTGTGAAGAACATCAAGAAAGGCAGTATCACTTGACTAAAGAGTACAAGGTAGGTGAGTAAGGTATAAGACTTGAAAAGGGAGGAAGGGGCTGGGTTTTAAAATACCAAATGGAGGATTTTATATATAATCCTGACTGATGAGAAATTTATGGAAGAACCTTCCAAGGGTCACCTTACCAGTAAGTATTTCCCAGATATAAAACTTAAACCCAGGTCATCCTAACTCTGAGGCCACCTCTCTATCTTCTGTTTTACAAAAAAGTAAACTGAGGTCCTTGGCAGTGATGTGACTTGCTCTGAATTGCATGGCTAGTAAATATCAATACCATTTCATGAGCCTACGTCTTCCAGATTCAGCTACCACTCTACCTCTGTGCTTAAAGAAAATTTAAGAAAGGTAATGGTTGCATTTTTTGCTTAGACTGAGAGGCCAAAAAATTAGAAGCAATAGGTTGAAATTTGTATACAGATAGATTTCAGTTCAAAATAAAAGGGAAAAATATCCTTGGAGAAATATCCAATAGTGAATGTAGTGTGAGGAGTAAAATTAATATACAATACCGCCAGTATTATATTTAATAATATTTATTAATAATAAATAAAATAAAAAGCCTAGAGTAAAATGCCAGCTTTTCCAGCCACGCACGCAGAAGAGAGAGAGGCAGAGTAACAGCCAACTATATACAAAACGTGATCATGCAACATGGTGGAGAAATTAAAAGGAATTTTAGGAAATACTAAAGGAATTCTGGGGAATGTAGTTCAAAGATACAAAATTCTCTAATTATACATTAATGAATTATTGCCTCTATTAAAGGTCTTCAGAAAATGTTTCTATTGAAATATGAGTTTGAGTAAATGGCTTCCTAGTCTCTTCCAAATACGGAGATTCTGTGATTAGGGAAAAAAAAAAAGGTCAAAGAACTGGAAATGAAGAAAGTACCCATCAATTGGGGAATGGTTAAACAAATTGTGGTATATGAATATAATAGGGTATTATTGCACTGTAGAAAATGGTGAAATGGATAGTTTCAGAGAAGCTTGGGAAGACTTACATAAAGTTAGCAGAACCAGGAGAACAAAAATATGAAAACCAAAAACTTATCAAGAAAAGCAACTTTGTAGAACTTAAGATCTCTGATCAATGCCATTACCAACCATGATTCCAGAGGACTCATGCAGAAACAAGCTACTCACCTACTGGACAGGTGAATGACCCCAAATGCAAAATCAGACATATTTTTTTGATACAGCCACAGTAGAGATTTCTTTTGTTTGACTATACATGCTGTTACTAGGGCTCTGTTTTCTTTTTTTTTTTTTTCCAGTGTGGGGAGAGAGGAAGAAGGAGAAAACACAGATATAGAAAAACCAAAAAGAATACAAAAAGAAAGAGCATCTTTTTAAATATATAGAAGAGAAAAGAAAGAAGTCAAGGAAGAATGACAAACAAGTGGGATAATTTTGAAGTTTACATCTGCAGTTTCACATAATCCTCTTCTATATATAAAAAAATGCCTAATTTGGAGGCCATCAAGTTCAGAATAAAAAGAATGGGGTGGGGGGAAGGAAAATAATGAGGGATCAGTGATTACAGGAGACCAAGGAACTTAGATTTTGTTCAGTAGGTAAATAACCCTTAATAAAATTTTAACCGAAAAATGACATGTTCAGGCACATGTACAAGAAAGCATAATATAGCAGTCATGTAAAAGGCCGATTAGAAATGGGAGGATAAAGGTAAAGAACACATTAGAAGACAGTTATATAAATCTGACCTCAGATAATTTCCTAGCTGTGTGACCCTTGGCAAATCACTTAATTCCAATTGGGCCAACTATGGCCTGCGGGCCAGATGAGGCCCCCTAAAATGTTCTATCCGGCAGCGGGATATTATTCCTAATCTGACAAATACAATGAGTAGGATACAATACAATGAAATTTTGAAAGAGTTGCCTTAGAAACAGACTGACAGATGAGCATTTCCTTTCCTTTGGTCCCCTCTTTAAAAAGCTTGCCTATCACTGGCATAGCCTTTTACTGCTCTTCTGCCTTCAATACAGTATTGATTCTAAGACAGAAGGTAAGGATTTAAAAAATAGAAGAAAATTATAATAGAATAAGCAGATTGTATGGGTCAGTCAAGTGGCACAGTGGATAGAGTACCAGGACTAGAGTCAAGGAAATTAATTTTCATGAGTTCAAATCTGGCCTCAGACACTTCTTAACTGTGTAACCCTGGGCAAGTCACTTTACCCTGATTGACTCTGTTTCCTCATCTGTAAAATTAGCTGGAGAAGGAAACGGAAAACCAGTCCAGCATCTTTGCCAACAAAACCTTGGAAGGAGTCAAGAGACCAGTACAACTGAAAACAACTCAACACTAAAAGCTGTTTGTAATAGACTTGTGCTATGGTGATTGCTGGGGCAGTGGAACGGAGGAGATATACCATGAAAATAATATTAAGATTTGGTCTCTAATTGGATATAGGAGACAAGAGAATAGAGCCAAGGACTAAGGTTTCAATCATGTGTGACTAAGAAAATGGTGATACAAATGATAAAAAATAGTGAAGTCAGATGTCATTTTGGGAGTAAAGATGACAAGTTCAGCTTCAAATGTGTTCACTTTAAGGTAGTTAGTAGTTGGTTAGAAGAGGCAGGTATTAGGGCTACAATGGAGAGACTATTGGATCTGAATTCAGAGGATTTGGATTTGAATCCCAGTCCTGCTATTTAACCAAATAACTTTGGGTAAGTTATTTTACTTCTAGGGCCTTTGTTCTAAGTTCCAGAAGCTAGATGGCTAAGTGAATAGAGCACCAGATCTAGATTGAGAAAGACTTGCAATCAAATCCAGTCTCAGCTACTTTTACTAGCTATGTGACCCTGGGCAACAAATTTACCTTTCTGACTCACAGTTGAGTTTCCTCAACTGTGAAAATGCCAGGAAGATAATAATAGCGCCTACCTTACAGAGTTATCATGGGGATCAAATGAGATAATTATATTCATAAAGCACTTGGCAAAATGTCTAGCACATAGTAGGTGCTTAATGCATCTTTGTACTCTCCCTCCTTCCCTCCATTATGGTGTAATAGAGAGCTGGATTCAGATTAAAGACCTGTGTTCAAATCCATGTTCTGCCATATGCTTAACTTTGGTCATTTTAGATAATCTCTCTCTACCACCATTACCCCCACTTTAAAGTAGAGGAAAGGGGGCAGCTGGATGGTTCAGTGGATTGAGAGCTAGGCCAAGAGATGGAAGGTCCTGGGTTCAAATCTGATCTCAGACACTTTCCAGCTGTGTGACCCTGGGCAAATCACTTGACTCCCATTGCCTAGCCCTTACCACTCTTCTGCCTTGGAACCAATACATAGTATTGATTCTAAGCTGGAAGGTAAGGGTTTAAAATAATAATAATAATAATAATAATAATAATAATAATAATAAAATAAAGTGGAGGAAACTGAAGCTGTTGGAAAACAACTTTGCCAAGATAACACAGACAGTAAAGAGCAGAGTCATAATTGAAACTGTTCCTCTAGGCTCCAAATCCATTTTTGTTTCCAAGGTTAACTACCCTGGGGCTCAGAGCACAGGCTAGGGCCAGAGAAATAGATCTGGGAATCTTTGGGGTAAAGCCAGTAGTAGAAACCTACTTCTTGACCATCAGTAAACTAGCTCTCAGGAAAATGAATTTATTTGTAAGGATACAAATGTAATCTAGGTCTTATTCTCTGGGAGTATGAGGAGTGAAGTTGTTTGTTTTAGTTTTTAAGATCCATATCACACACACTTTTCTCTTCCTCTTTTTCATTCTCCTGTTCAACCACCCAAATGTAAGCCAGAACTCTCCTGCTGTCTAAACCTCTGGACAGTTCTGTTGAGGTCTAACTATGCTTTAGGGTTTCTGACAGCCCAGTGACATAGGACCACCTCAGCTTCCGACAAAGAACATGACAAATAAAAGTTGCTTCTGTACCTTTAAAATATCTCAGATCCAGGTGGTTGAGAAGACTCCCTGGGGCGCCTAAGATTCAGGTGGGGCTGAGAAGAGTGTTTCAAGTTAAGCCGACTTGTAATTCCCCTTTCCTCTTCCCTGCCCCCGTGTTGGGGACCAGTCTGCATAGATCTGATTGGGAACCTGGGATCAGGTGGCAGCACATTGGTGTGATCAGTCGAGTGTGTGCTAATGCCCAGAATGCTTTGGCAGTTCCGTCCTCTCCTGAAGCAGGTGAAACCCAAATCAAGGGGCAGGGAGACGCTGATTACCTGCCCCTGTTCGTTTCACAGAAACCATTTCCCCTGTCCCCAACAGGGTGGCAAGTGAAGGTTCCAAAAATCTCTGCTGACCTGCATAAACATACAGTGAAGGCTCCAGGGAAGGTTTGGGACTAATCCTCTGGAATTTAGCCTGCTTAGACACGGCTTCCACCCCACTGAGTGACTCGTCATTTTGAAGGACAAAGTGGCTGGTTTCAGAGTCAGCTCTGATTCTGCTTCTCCTATCTACTGCCTCAAAATTAGGTGGAGGTAATGAGTGCCCTTCTATCTCAAGGTGTGTCAACATTTCCATTACAAGCTTTTTTTTTTTTTTTGTCAGTGATTCATAAGGGTTAGCAAAGGAATCATCTGGTTCCCATCCTGGCTAGGTATAAAAAGTAACAGAGTTGACAGGTAAGTAATGAATAGGAGTGGTAGACTAGCAGATAATTATTTTCTGATTTGGAGATCCAAATATGCTGCAGGGACTTTTCTAGCTCTCACTTTCTGATCCCATAAACTTATTAATGTCTGTAAGTAGGAAGTGTACATGCACCAAACAGTAGGGTGAGGTGAAAAACAATGGACTTTTTTTTTTAACCCAAAGACAAAGTCCTCTTGTGCTTTCCTAAAGTTCTTCTCTTCCAAGCAATTCCCAGCACTTCCTAAGCTTATAAGGAGCATACAAAACACTTCCCACTCAGCCACTTCCCAGCTGTGTGACCCTGGGCAAGTCACTTGACCCCCATTGCCCACCCTTACCAATCTTCCACCTATGAGACAATACACCAAAGTACAAGGGTTTAAAAAAAAAAACACTTCCCAACTTCAAATCCTTGCTCTATCCTTGCATTCCAGATCCCACTTTTTAAATATTTGGGAATCCAAATAACTGGGAGGAACATTTTCTTTTGGCTTAGCTTATAGATGAGGGATGAGCTGAAACGACCATAGGGATAGTGACTCACCCTGTGATTTCATAGGTCTTTGGGAGTTTCTGTATGAGAAATCTCTCCCTACCATTGCGGATTCTCTGCTCTCTATTCATTACACCACTGCTGCCTCTTGAAGGATTCCAATAAGCCACAAATTCTCATTGCTGATACTTGTAGCTTTTAAGAAAATGACTTGGGGACAGGTAGGTGGCTCAGAGAGGTAGGCTTGGAGATAGGATGGTCCTAGGCCAGTGATGGCTAACCTATGACACATGTGTCAGCACGGACACACAGAGCCATTTTTCGATGACACGCAGCCACATGCAGCCGCATACAGAGAAGTACGGGGCCGCATGCCGAGGATGAAACATTTGCTGTGGTGTAGTGTAGACATTCTGTGCACTATAAGTGACAATTCTACCTATATTCATTTACCTATTTTGGTTTATTAAATACAGTTATATATTACAATTATACATTTTTTAATTTAAACTATAAATATCATGAAATTATGTTTTTTTTTTCTTGAAGTGACACACCACCCAAGTTATGCTTGTTTTTTGACACACCAAGCTCAAAAGGTTGCCCATCACTGTCCTAGGTTCAAATCTAGCCTCAGATACTTCCCAGCTGTGTTATCTTGGGCAAATCACTTAATCCCCATTGCCTATCTCTTACTTCTCTTCTTTCTTAGAAACAATACATAGTATTGATTCTAAGATAGAAGGTAAGGTTTTTTAAAAAGAAAAGAAAAGAAAAGAAAATGACTTAAAAGATTTATGCAAAACTTTTTATGAAAGCTCTTCCCTTCACCATCCCACTCCCACACCCACACCACCTTCCCTCTCCCCCAATAACACCAGTGTTGGTTTTCCAAACATAATTGTGCTTTTGTCTTGGAGCTGGCTCACCCCAGCTACACTATAGTCTAAGAACCTTTGGCATAGAGCCCAGGGTGGGGCCTCCCCCAGGACTGTAAATAATGGTAATTACCTTTAAAAAAAAAACTTAAAAAAAATTCCCATGGCTAAGAAAATCTAAGTCCAGTGCCATGGCTCCCCTGGCAGAAAGATTTCTTTAGAGAGTGGCTAATGATGGAGAATTCTGTCCATGGAATGAGCCGTGGATCCAAAAGGAAAAGAATACTTTTTCTCTTTCTCCCACAAATGAATGCGAGTGGAACCTAGGCTTCTTAGGTCTTCTCTTAGAGCTACAAATTTCTCCCTTTTCTGTAAGGGCTGGTGGGAAAGCCTGGTCACAGCACAAAGGATAAATACTGAAATCGAAAGCAATGACAAATGGAAATTGACTCTCCTCTCAAAGTAATCCTTGTGAGAGGAATTTAAACAGGAAATGATCCTACTTAAATTCCCTTTCTAGGGCTCAGGTTTGTGCTGCTGCCTCTGTGCAGAAATATTTCTCAGGCAGGCCTACTTCCAGTAGCTCCATCATACTGACAGTTCCCATTGTTCCAATGAAGCTGACAGGCAGTCATAATTTTGCATCATTTGATTACTGCCAGGGTGCCGGGGCTGAAGTTCTTACATAATCTTGGTTATATGTACAGTCACTGGTGGCTGTTATCTATGGCAATGATCAAGATGATAAATGAGAACTCTTTTTTTTTTTTGGCTTCAAGTTTAGTAAATACACTCATGTGCATACATATACATGCAAAGAATGATTTGATTTATGAATGGAATGGAATTGTTTCCAGGACGCAAAATTCCTTGACTCTTAAATTTCATGTTTACCAGTAAAAAAAAATGGGTCCGGTGACACCTGAACAGATAACAGGATCTCCAATTTCAGTGTGCTTTGAAACACTAAGCAAAGTGCTTTATAAAAATCACCTCATCTGATATTTTTCCACAAAAGAGTGTGTCAAGGACACAGGCATCGAATGGGAAAGTCCCTCTGCCCAGAATAATCATTAAAAATCCCAAAGAAAATATCAGTCTAAATGCATTATACCAAGGCAATGGGAGTTACCGAAGATCTTAATTTGGCCAGTTTCAACTGTGAAGTTGAACCATGAAGAAGTGTTCTCTTTGAGATTTTATGAGTCGGGAGGAGAAGATGGAGGAGGAAACAAGAATGAAAATTATTTCTAAGGTATTTTCATCCAACACTGATATCATCTCATCAGTTAATAATCTCCCACAGCCCAAGACTCCTCTGAACAGTTAGAAGTAAGCATAAGGAACCTTCATTTGCTATGGTTTAAGAATCATCTACTTTACACCATAGCTACCCCCCACCCCAGTTCTTTTACCTAAAATGTCTTGGGCTGATAGGAAGTCAACAATAAAACAATGTTTCATCTCATTAGAAGGTGATAAAAATGAGCAAGTCAGGCCTGGTTTCCTTTCAGCCCTAAAGATTCAATTCTCTGCCCTTATTATCCTTCTGAACTGTGAGGGTGAAGCCCTCAGAATGTAGATGACCCTGTATGAATCGCCACATCACACCTGAGAAGAAGAAAAGCTGGTGGGTCCCAACCTGTGGTCTTTAGACCCATTAGGGCTTCAAAGGGGTCTATTAAATTAAAATAAATAAATAAAAAATGGAATATGTTAAATAATATCAAATAACACAGAACAAAAATGCTTTAACTTTTATAGACCAAATAAGATGACTCACCGATATATTTATTGATATCTTCATGTGGGTATAAATATTGTGATTGAACTAGGTATCACAGTTTTAATATAGTACTGGGGTTGGAGTCTGGGTGACCTGAGTTCAAATTCTGCCTCACACTAGCTATATGATCTTGGGTAAGTTATAATCCTCTCTAGGACTCAGTTTCCTCATCTATAAAATGAGGGTGTTGGGTTCAGCTTATAAGGTTCCTCCCAGCTCTAAATCTATGGGGGGAAAAGGATTCACTGGTGGTCCATTTCAATAGGACATATTAAAGTAGGTCTTCATCCTATAAGAATACATAATATCAAGGCTGGAAGGAGCCTTATTGATCATGGGGGCCAACATCCCCATTTGAAAGATGAGAATAGCTCAGAGAGGTAAACTGATTTGCCCACAGTCATATAACTTAGAAACGTCACTGGCAAAGCCTCTTCTTCAGCAGACTAAAATAACTGGAGTTCATTTTGTAAAAATGGGAAAAGGCCGTGTAAAATATGATTTGGAGCTGCTCTTGGCAGTTCTGATCTATACCGAGCACTCATGGTGTGCTAAGCACCGTACTCACCAACGCAACCCACTGGAAGAGGGGTTGTATTCTATAAGGTGGCTGAATCAAGTCAGAAACAGATTAAAACGTAGAGGGTACCATCAGTGTACAGCCTTTCCCATAGATTTATGACAAAAGACCCCGGAGATCTGTTTTGACTCTTTCTCAGGCATTCTCCTCAAAAATAGTTCCTTTTATTCCTAGATGGCCAACTGCACTTGGTCTAAGTATCTCGATTCCAGTTAGAGCTTTTTCTTATTTCTTAGACCATTAGGAGGTGGCAAGTTTCCAGCAAGGGACAGGAGACGGGGAATGCTATCCACAATAACCAATTTTATAGTTCAACTTGGGCAACAAAGGGTTAAGCTGCCTGGGCAAAACCTTGTCAATCACAAGAGACTATAGCAGAGATGAAAAACAAGGCTGCACCTGTAAGTAGGCTGGCAATTTAAGAGACTCTGGTCAGCTATTTTTCTCTAGCGCTTTGTTCTGCCAGCTGCCTCTACGCTTTGGATGCAGGTGGAAGGATGGACTTTGCTATCTATAAAAAAATTTAATGGTAAAGATCAACTTCCGCTTCACCTCCCCAGGGGATCAAAGTTTTTTGAATGACTGTAGAATATGGCAAAGTCCCAATGGGGCAGTGGTTTGGGATACCAATTATTCTCTAGAAGAAAAAAGAATAAGATTTCTCTAGAGGAAAAAAGAATAAGGTTGGGGTGCTTTTGAGCTTTTCATTTGTTTTGAAGAACTTCCCTCCCCACCCCACTCCCATTCTGAAAAAAAATAATGGCGACATGGAAAGACATGCCTTTACAGAGAGAGGTCAAGCATTTGCTGAAATTAGCGCTGCAGAGTGACCACTGTGCATCTCTGCTGATGCTGTTGTGTTTACAATAGAAGGTCACACCAATGCTGGGTCAAGGAGGCAAGATAACAGAAACTTTATTGGTTTTCTGCATTGTGGTTAGAGGTATGCACTCACTCTATATCACTGTGTACCTGGGGGCCATAATCGGTCAGGTACAGGTTGTACTAGATGGCCTGCAAGATCCTTTGGATTCTGAGAATCTGTGTTGCTTAGAACTTCTTCTGTAACATGCCTAACAAGGGGTCATCTAGCCTTCCTTCTCTGGAAACCCCCCACTCCCACCCTGGAAAGGGAACCCACTAACTCCCAAAGCAATCCATTCTACTTGAAAAGATCTCTCATTTTTTAATAAGTTTTCTGTTTGCTGATTCAAATCAAAACATGTCCCTTTGCCATTTTTAGTCATTGATTATAAGCAAGTCACTCAGAATTCCTGAATCCACATCCAATAGACTATGGAACACTCTATACCTCCTTTTTCCATTACGGTAAAATCCAAGAAGTAAAAGACCAGCCCTGAGTGACCAGTTAGCCACTGACACTTCAACTTGTGCTTAAGCATTCATTGTATTTGATCTGGTATCCACGAGGCCAGGGCTGAGGGATATAGCCCAGCCAGCCTGGAAATGAAAACAAAAAAGGCGAGACTTGTGTACTTCGGTTCTACCAAATAGAATCTGTGAGGAAAGTCATAGGACCACATACATCGAGGGCTGGAGGAGACTTCTAACACCAACTAGTTAAGCCCTCTCAATTTAGAGATTTGAAAACTGAGATCTAGAAAGATTAGTGAATTGCCCAAGGTAACACAGATTACAAGTGTAGTTTGCCTTAGAGAAATGGGGACTGGACAAAAAAGGACCCAGTCCTTACCGCCTGTGTGGAACATCTTTTTGGTACTAAACCACCAACATGGAGGCTTAGTGAACTTGCTTCTGAAAATGTAGTACAGTGTATGGTGGAAGGGCCTTTTCTTTCACCAAGGTATCCTCAACTGCTTCCTATCAGTTTATAGTTTGCGAAGCCTTCTATTTGGAAACTAAACTAGAATTGAACTTGCCTGCCCAAGGTTTGAAGGAATGGAAGAAGAGAACATTCTCTTTTCAGGCAGCAAGGGAGGCAGTAACCACTAGGTAGGAAAAAATAGCAAATGCTGCCACCCCTCAGGTTTTTTCCAATCCTAGATTTATAAACCAAAAATCTGTAATCTCACTCATAGATTCCACATCAGTACTCATTCCATTCTACCTACTAAAACTAACCTCTCTTAAAGTTTGTACCTTCTCATTTCTTATCTTTTGTAAAAATGGGTTTTTCTTCCTAAATCAGTAAAGTACCTTCTACGGGGGTAAAACCATGATCTGAAGATTTTCTGACATTCCTAATTCAACATAGATTGTGCCTATCCCTCCATTGGAAAGAAATAGGGAGCAAAACAGAAATTCCAGACAATTCTCCAAGGTCGCCATCAAAGAGTATTTCATTGGTAGTAACAATATTGACCAGAGAAGAATGTAGAGAGGGTCCTGTAGTTCTAATTTGATTCAATTCATTTCCATTCCATTTAGTTCAGGTTCATTTAATAGAAGAAGCATATATTTCTACTCTAAAACACAGTGCTATGTACTGGAGATATCCAAATATAAAATTAAATATTCTCTGCCCTTAAGGAGGTTGCAGTCCAGTATAGGATGAGACAGATCTAAAGCATTACAATCCAATTTAGAAAATGGTTAAAAGTATAGGAGAGGTCAATATAGAGTCACTCAGAGAGATTCTAGAGGAGGAAGTTTCTCTTCTGGCAAAGGAGGATTCTAAAAGATATTGAGGAAGGGTGCAGCTGGGTAGCTCAGTGGATTGAGAGTCAGGTCTAGAGATGGGAGGTCCTAGGTTCAAAGCCGGCCTCAGACACTTCCCAGCTGTGTGACCCTGGGCAAGTCACTTGACCCTCATTGCCCACCCTTACCAGTCTTCCACCTATGAGACAATACACAGAAGTTAAGGGTTTTTAAAAAATAAAAAAATAAAAGATATTGAGGAGTAAATGACCCCTAAGCTGAATTTCTGGGAGAGCTCAAGGGCCTGATATCATATGAGAAATTTCAATATAGTTTATATTCCTTTCCCATCATCCAGATGGAATATAGACTTTTGGAACAAAGGGGCATTTTTTTCCTTAGTGTCTCCAGTGCCTAGAATAGTTGTTGGCAAATAGTGCTTTATAAATTCTTTTCCTTTTCCTGGTTTTTAAATTTTTAATTATATTTAATTTTTTGGTGCTTTATAAATTTCTTAATGAATTGAGTTGAATTGCCTAGTTAGGTCAGGGAGTCTTAACTTTTATGTGTCATCCTCCCAGTGGTGTGTTAGAACCAGCTCAAATCAACTTACAAGAGCCAATTGTTAAATTTTCAATATAAGCCCTTACACATTAGACATCAGTAACCATTACAAATGAGAGCTTGACTTTTTGCTGTTGATAGTCTAGACTTAAGAAAGCAATGGATAAAAACTGTTAATGCAGATTAAATTTTAATTTACCCAGTTGGAAGTGACCTCACTGATTTAAGATGAAAAATGCATTATACAAAGAATAAGGAATTAGAGGATGAAAACTATGAGAGGTCAGTCAGGTATAGTGAAACGAACACTGATTCTGGAGTCAAAGATCTGGGTTCAGATTCTTCCTCTTAAGCTTGCTTAATAGGCCAGGCATATGTGTGTAAAAGTCTGCTAGGTGGAATCTATGAGTAAGATCATAATATCATTGGTTCAAAGATCTAGGGTTGGAAGACTGTATTTCCATGTGTACTTTTTTCCCCTGTAGAGAGCCAGGTATTAAATACCAGCATACCCCTGCATGGAACCCTTTTCAGCCTGAGGAAGTCTATGGATCCCTTCTCAAAATAATATTCTAAAATGAATTTTCCATTTTGTGTAAATTGTATATATATACATATATATAATATATATGTGTGTGTATACACATATATACACATAAAATATATGTGTATATTTTTATAAAAGAAGCCAATTATATTCAAATACATAGACCCTGGGGTTAAAAATCCCTGAATTAAAGTGAGGTGGCTTCTAGCCCTTCCCTTCCATTTCAAAGGGTTCCAACAGGTACCCCTTGCTGTCAGTGGCCCAAACACAGTGTTTCCAGCGGGGAGGAAACTGGCATTTACAGTCAGTAGGTGGTCAGACTGGGGCCTTTGGGTTAATCTCACATATTAGAAAGTTAGATATTTCACTAACCAAATGACATGCCAAGTTGCTATTTTAAGTGGCTTTAACCTGTTGAACTCCAGTTAGCAACTTCTGTATTTTTATCTCGTGCTTTGCTTCCTTTGAAGCAGTAGGAAGAATTTTAGCAGTGAGGTAAAGAAAAAAAAATAACCAACACCTTCAAGAAAAGAGTCTAAAATAAGCATCTGTTTTGTGACTTTAAAAATATACAGATTTCCTTTGCTTGTCTACTGGTAATTTTGAAGCCCACACATCTATGATGCTTCTGCATGTGATGTACATTTAGTTCTTTTCCATTTAACCTTTTAGGTTAGATCAGTGAGATTTCCTCCTTTACCCACTAGATCATGTTAGGAATTCTTGCTTTCTTACTTAATGGTGATAAATTTGAATCTAAGTATAAGTTGGCAGTTTGTTCTCCACCAGGAAAGCATGGAATTGACCCTTTTTTCTCCAGGAATTTGGGTAACCATCTGATTTAGGAACTGCTTCCTGGTAGTGGCACAGAAGATAGTCTTGTGGGAGAAAACAGTGATGAAAATTCTCTAGTGGTGGTTGTGGTCTGAAGATGGTGAGTGGGGCTTGACCTCCGCTTCAAAGTTCAAGATCAACAGTCTCTAAAGCACTATGGGAAGTGTCCCATGAACTATGCCAGCATCTCCGAGCAAAGTTCCAGTTGTCCCCTAGTTAAAATCTTTACCTAGTCCCTTTGTGCCAGTGTCACTTCTCCATTCATTCAGTTGTATTCAACATAATAGCTAATTAATTATAAGAGGCAGCTGTGTCTCAGTGGTTAAGAGCACTAGACCTGGAGTCAAGAAGACCTGAATTCAAATCCAGCCTCAGACACTTCCTAGAGGTATATAGCATGTTCAGGGAAGACTAGTTCCTCTGGTGTGAGGGTTTGCTGAGCCCTTTCCAGGGCTACTTTCTTCCTTTGTGGTCTACCTGCCACCCAGTCTCAAAAAGATGTAGTCTACACAATGGTAATACCCCAACTAACCTCTCAGCAGGCAAGCTAAGCCAGGATGACAGTAGTCAACAGGCCATAAAGTCTGTGAGTTAAAAGGGTGTCTACCCCAAGCATGTGAAGATTTCCCCTGTTGGAATGAGTGGCTGAGAGGATTCTTTCCAATGACCATAAAGATGGCAAACAGCAGGCACAGTGGAACATTTAGAACTTGCTTAGACATTGAAAAAACCAACATCATCCATGGCATCCCAAGCCATTGCCAATAATCTTGACTTCTATCATGCCACTATACTTCAATGACTGATGATTTTGTGCAACTGCTTCACTTAAATCCAATTTGTGTAGCAGTTAAAAGATACCACCCAATGACTTCATTTTGGTAATAATAGCTAGCAATGATATAATGCTTTTAGATTTGTTTGCTTTTTAACCTTTACCTTCTGTCTTCGAATCAATACAAGAAGTAGTTCCAAAGCAGAAGAGCAGTAAAGGCTAGACAATTGGGGTTAAGTGACTTGCCCAGGGTTGTATAGCTAGGAAATGATTGAGGCCGGATTTGAATCTATGTCCTCCTGATTCTTGGATTCCTGGAACTTAATCCACTGCACCACCTTGCTGCCCCTACTTTAAGATTTATAAAAATCCTTTACAAGTATTATCTCATTTGATCCCTACAAGAATCCCATGAGGTAGATGCTATTATTGTCCCCATTTAATAAATAGAGAAACTGAGGCTTAGAGAGATTAAGTGAATTTCTCAGGGTGACACAACTAGTGTCAGAGGCAGGATATAAAGCTCAGTTCTTCCTGATCCCAAGTCCAACATTCTATCAATTGTTCAGCCATACTCTCTTGGTATAAATGGAAGGTGATCTCGAAGGAAAAGCCCTGGTTGGCAGGGAGACAGGGCTGGAGGAATGTTTAGGGGAAAAGTCTCTTATAAAGGTGTGATTTGAGTTGAGTCTTGAAGGGAGCCAGGGAAAGTAAGAGACAAAGCTACTAAGAGAGATCATTCCAGTACAGATAAGGCAAAAGGAACAAAGGAATAATAACCCTGATAGCTCATTATTGCAGATTCCCAAATTGGTTGATCTTGATGTCCAACCTGATCAGTGAGAAATGCAACAACATTTATTAAACACCTGTGCTAAGTGCTAAGAATACAAATACCAAAAAAGACAATCCCAGCCTTCAAGAAGCTTACAAGCTAATAAGGGAAGGCAACAAAGAAAAGAAAGCTGAAGGAGCAGCTGGGTGGTTCAATTGGATACAGTGCCAGCCTCCTGGAGTAAGAAGGACCTGGGTTCAAATAAGATCTCAGACACTTTCTAACTGTGTGACTCTGGGCAAGTCACCTAAACCCAATTGCCTAGCCCTTACTGCACTTCTGCTTTAGAACTATACTTATTGTTAATTCTAAGATAGAAGATAAGAGTTTTTTTTAAAGAAAGAAAAGAAAACTAAAAAGGTACATGTTACATGGTCAAGAAGTCAGAAAAATATTCAAAATGAATACAGCCCGGTGGTAAGTAAAGAGGTGGTCTGCCCTGCCTCCCTTCTTTAAATGGAGTTCCAGGAGTTCATGGTTCCACCCTCTAATCAAAAGGGTAGAAGGTATAGATAAGATGGAATCACCAAGGCTGATTGGATCTTGCAACATAACAAAAATCCCCAGGTATGAGGTTACTGGGGACATGACAGAGAAGCCAAAGAAGTCTAAAATGATTAGAGCTGAGTCAGAAATGAGGTACTTCAATAATTTCCTTCTTTTTGCAGTTTGAAAGGATTTACAATAAGGAGAAGTAACTACAATTGAATCCCCTCCTCCTTCAATGATTTGTAGATTTATAGCCTCTTCTAAGCATCCCCCTCTTCTTTCCCCCCAAGTGAACTTAAGACTTTGGCAGGATGAAAAATCAAGTCTCCTTTCCTAAAGATTGGAGAAACAATTATTATATTATAATTAATCCGGATAAATTAGTTGCTAGGAGGAGTCCTAAGGCAATAGAGCAAAGGACCAATATATTTTGAAAGGGATTAGTAGGGAAAGGCCTGCCCGAAGCTACTGAGATGGGGAGGATGGGATGATGGAAAACCCTTGGCTTTCCAGAGCCTGGATTGAAGATTTATCAGAAATTATCCTTACCTGTTACATATCAGTTCACTGATTTTCACAAATCCAACATCACTGGACTGACAAATTCAGCAAATATTTGTTGCTTTATTCTACTTTTGTCTAAATTTTTAAAACTGCATATGGCTCATTCTGATTTTCCACCTTCTTAATTGACCTTTTGTGGTTCCATAGAATCCTATAAGTCTGACAGCCTTTCTATTGCATCCTCTTGAGGCAAGATACATGTCCTCCCAGGCATCTACCAGACCTGACCTTTTGGAATACTCTTCATCTGTCATGAAATCAAGCTGAATGATTCTGTACAGAGAGCTATGAAAGGGATCATAGAGGGAACATAAGGGAGGGATTTTTGAGGTCATATGTTCTAACTTTCTCATTTTACAGATGAGGAAATCAAAGCCCAAAGAGATCAAAGTTCATTCCTCTGTTTGAAAAATGAAGGTATAAAAGGACTCCAGAGGTCCTAATAAGGAGTCAGTGACCAGAAGCTTCTTCACTTCATCATGGGTTAGAATTCAGATCTGCCAACAGAAGAACTGGTCATTGCTGCCTTGACACATCCTTCTTGATAGAACCCAATGAGTTCTTTAAACAACAACAACTTTCTAAGGCAATTGTCACAAAATACCACATATCTGAGTTATCTGTTTATTGCTCCTACATTGGATGAAAAGGTCACTGAGAACAGGAACTGTGTCCTCCTCAGCAGCAAGACAGTTCTACACATTGCAGGTGCTTGATAAATGTTTCTTGAATGAATCAACAGCTAGCTCAGGAGGCAATAGTATGGAGATGTTGGATACTGAAACTAATCTGTGTTTGCTCTCTTATTACTTGTTTCTTCTCTGCCCAAGTTGTCATTTTGCCAAAGTCAGTGGCCAAAGTAGACACATTTTAACACCTCCTAAGCCTCTAGGATGTTCATGGCACATCCACTTGGTTTTTAATCAAGGGTTTTTTCCTAGGTTATTTAATATAGATGGCATCTATCTAGCTGTTGCAGATTTCCTGGAACTTTGAGATGGCACACAAAACAAAATGCAATCATGTGTGAAGGGCAGATGTGTGAAATGTTTACTGCCCATCCTATTTCTTCTTTTCCAGTTAAGGTGCCAGAAAAAAAAACATAACACTTTAGGAGTAATCAACAATATTTTTTGGAGTTTTGTATCTCCTGGCCTAACTCTTTTTGTAGATGTTGACCCACAACAGTTCTAAGAACAGCCTGAAGCAATGATGAAAGGTTATGAACAAACAACACTCATTTAACAAACATATGAGTGTTCCAAAACTCTAATGATAAGAAAAATTAAAATCCAAATACTTAATACCCAGAAAATTGGCAAAGATGAAAAAAAATGCCAATAACCAATGTTGACAGGATTTTGGAAAGACAGGCACACTAATGCATTGTTGAAAAAGTTGGTGCAACCATTCTGGAAAGCAATTTGGGATTATGCAAATAAAGGGACTAAACTGTTCACACCCTTTGACTCAGAGTTTCCATTGTTAGGCATACACCCTAAGGAAGCCATCCACAAAAATAAAGGCTCCTTACACACTAAAATATTTATAGAAGCATTTTTTGACATATCAAAGAATTGGAAACAAACTGGATACATACTGATTGAAGAATGGCTAAACAAATTATCATACATGAATAAAATGGATCATTACTGTGCTACATGAAATAAAAACAACAATAATAGCATTTATATAGTGCTTTAAGGTTTGCAAATTGCTTTATGAATATCTTATTTGGTCCTCATAACAATCTTGGGAGGTAGATGTTATTATTACCCTGATTTTACAGATAAGGAAAATGAGGCAGACAGCGGTGGAGTGACTTTCCTAGAATCACATAGCTATTAAGTGTCTGAGGCCAGATTTGAGCTCAGGTCTTCCTGACTCCAGCTACTCACCTGCAATATAGCCATAACTTGTGATTCTCTTCCTCCCTATAGCAATGGACCAGATTACAGAGATATCGAGCCTTGTCTGTGCATTTAAACAACCCATGTGGCCCTGGATACAAATCTTCCAAGGGCATATATTATCCCATATTAAAATTATTTGTTATAAGGGATGATTAGGGGCAAGAAGGATGCAAAGGGAAATATAGGTGGTATTAAAAAAGATATCAATAAAGAAATTAAAAAATTTTAAGAACAACATGAATCAGTCTTAGATTTTATTTTGATTTCCTCAGGAATGTGGATATACCAGGTTTCCTTCATCAGGGGGACTTAATGTACCTCACACAGAGAAAATTAGTCAAAATTAGACTGGTAGAGCCCTGTCTATGGTGAATGGAGTGATCCCTCCAGGCTGTGGCTCAACCAGCTACTCCATAAAAAAAACAACTGTGTATATATGTAAATTCAATGTAATTCAACCAATATTCCAGGAAATATATTATATTTGTATTCTGGGAAGTATGATATCCTTGAGTATCATATTGCCACCTGCATACATTACTGCTCTTTCTATCCCTCTTTACATGTTGTCTTTCTTCATTAGAATGTAAGTTCTTTGGAGGAAGGAACTATCTTGTTTACTTATACTTGTATTCCCAGCAATTAGCACAGAGCTTGACATATAGCACTTAATAAATGCTTTCCTTCAAGCACTTACTGTAAACTGTAAAGCACTGGAAATACAAGGTAAAAAAAACAACAAAAAACAAATTATGCCTTCATGGCACTTAACATACAAAGGGGAGACAACATATATACATTGACAAGTGAAAACAAAGTATTTACAAAGTAATTTGAAGGAGATAGACTTAATTCATTGGGGGAGAGAGAAGGAAGAGGAAAGGTTTTGTGTGAAGGTACATCTAAGGTATGCTTTTAAGAAACATAAGGGGATGGGGCAGCTGGGTGGCTCAGTGGATTAAGAGGCAGGCCTAGAGATGGGAGGTCCTGAGTTCAAATATGATTTCAGACACTTCCTAGCTGTGTGACTCTAGGACCAGTGACAACTCCCATTGCCTAGCCCTTATTGCTCTTCTGCTTTGGAACCAATATACAATATTGATTCTAAGATGAAAGGTGAGAAGGAAGGAAGGGAGGAATAAAGAAAGAAAGAAGGAAGGAAGGAAGGAAAAGAAGGAAGGAAGAAGGAAGGAAGGAAGGAAGGAAGGAAGGAAGGAAGGAAGGAAGGAAGGAAGGAAGGAAAAGAAGGAAGGAAGGAAGGAAGGAAGGAAGGAAAAGAAGGAAGAAAACAAAGAAAAGGTTCTAGAAAATAGCCTTAAGGAAAACGTGTGTCCCAGACATGGGAGATAATTTGTTCAAAGGAATGGAGATAGGAGATAGAATTCTCTGAAAAGAAAACAGCTGGTGGGCCAGATGATTGGAACAAAGTGTTTGAATGAGAGCATTATTAAGGCAGGAAATAGATAAGTAGATAGATAGATAGATAGATAGATAGATAGATAGATAGATAGATAGATAGATAGATAGATAGATAAAACCAATCAATCCATAAATCTTTTTCACCAAAAAAGATCAAGAAAATAGAACAGTATTTTCTAAATCTTTCCCCATGATTCCCTCATTTTTTTCTTATGAGGCTTATGATTATATTTCCTAGGTGTTTTGAAAATCAAACAAGTTAAATTAAACCAAAAATTATGATAGAGGAAGAAGATCATATGTTCAATTTAGAGATCATAAAGAAAAACTGAAGAGAAGGAAGAATAGCAGTTGAGATTCCCTCTCTACTCCCTTCACCTTGTTCTCTCATCCCCACAGATTTTAGTACTATTCCATTCCACCTTCTTTCCAGATCTTCCACTCCCTTGGACTGTGATCTCTGGAACTTCTATTCTATAATTAAGCAACATCACTTCACTTTAGAACTCTTTCTTCTCATAGTCCTTCCATTCTCTGGACCTCTCTAAAAGCTGGCTTCTCTTGGGTGAGAACTCCAATTCCAGACTTTTCAGAATTGGTTCTATCTTCTCTTACATCTTCTCTCCTAAATCACTCATTTCTCACTCCCTAATACTCTCTATAGGGGAAGGGAGTCAGACTATTCTTTGCTCAACTATATAATCTCAATAGAGGTTCCTTCTATCCAAATTTATCCCCCAGTCAGGCTTGCTTCACAGTCTTTCTATCTACTCCTACTTCTCCCCTCATGCTAGGGCACTTCAACATACATGTTGATATTCCCTCAAATATCCTAACCTCTGACTTCCTAATTCTACTCATCTCTTTTGGCCCAAACCCCTTCTCTACCTCAGTTTACATACAAAAATGTTGACATCTTTGTTTGTATCACCCACCAATATTCCACTTGCATGATCAAGGCATAACTCTAATTCCTTTGTCCAATCACAATCTCCATTCATTCTCTTTTCTGATGCTTCACTCCCCATGAACTTAATCTTCATCTTCACTCTGACCTGAAATCCCTCTACCTGTGTCATTTTGCTTATCCATAATTTCCTCCCTTTGCAACCTCAACACCTTAATGAACCAGTGTTTAAATGTTTAACAAATGACTCTCCAGGACAAAATGTACACAGAATACACTTTTAAGTTTAATCTGTATTAGTAGCATTTTTTCTCACACTTTCTTAAGTCTAGAAAATTAACAATATAATAAATCAAGCCCTGATAATGTAGTATTACTCCTTCCACAATCATTCATTATTCCTATTTACATGATGCCAAAACTGAAGAACCATTCTAATTTATTAAGAATTTGTGTTATCTAATATCAACTGGGTCTTTGCAGCAGCAAGGCAATCTTTTTACTTCTCCCTATTAATTCTCTATGCCACTCTACACAATAGTTGTTCCAAGCCTCTTTGCTCTTCAAGCCTCTAACAGTCCCACACCTCATTCTCTCAGCCAATGCCTTCACTTCCTTTATTGATCAATTCAAGGCTATCTGCCAACAATTCCCTCCTCTATCCTTCTTATCTCACATTCTCCTGACATCATCATTCATCTTTTCCTTGCATATTTTAGTCCTTAACAAAAAAGGTGACAAAAAGCCTCACCAGGGTCAGCCCCTCTATATACCTTTGATCTACTTCTTTCCTGTCTTCAACAGTACATAGCTCCCATCATCATCTCCTTCACTCTAATCTTTAATCTTTTCCATCAACTAAAACATCAAAAAAAAAAAAAACAGTTCTTTTCCTACTAACTACAAAGCCCTCACCAAATCCTGCTGTTTCTGCTCTAATTCTGTATCTTCTTCATCTCTTAACAAATTTGAAAATAGTGACAAACACTCACTATCTCATATCTCTCATTCTCCTATGAACTCCTTGCCATATGGTTTCTGAACTCATCACTCAGCTGAAATTTCTCTCCAAAATTACCAGTGATATTTTAATGGCTAAATATAATGAACTGATGCATAGTGAAGTGAGATGAACCAGAATAATTTATGCTATAAGATCAATATTTCAAAATTTTTTGTTTGAGGATTTTTATAAGCTAATGATGAAGGAGATAGGTAGAACTAGGAGAATAACTGATACATTAATGACCTTGTAAAAAAGAAAGGAACAGGACAAGTATTTATTAAGTGCCTACTATGAAGCAGGCACCATGCTAAGTACTTTATAAATGTTATCTCATTTGATCATCAAAACAATCCCAGGAGTTAGCTTCTTTTATAATCCTCATTTTACAATTGAGGAAATTGAGGAAGACAGGGATAAACTAACTTGCTCAAGATCACATAGCAAGTCAGTGTCTGAAATCAATTTTGAACTCGGGTCTTCCTGTCTCCATGCCTAACACTCTATCCAATATGCCACCCAGCTGCCTGAGAAACAAACACTGACAGCTGTAAGAATGATGATCAATATAATTATTCATGATTCCAGAAAACACAAGAAGAAGCAATCTACCCTTGAAGGAGAGATGATGGATTCATTGGATTCATTGATTTAGAGTGCAGAATGAGTCCTACATATTTGTTTGTTTTTACAGTCACTGAGGGAATTTGTTTATTTGTCAATGCATGTTTGTTACAAGAAATTTATTTTTCCTTTTTTCTCCCTAGTGGATCAAGGGGGAAAGATTTATGTACATTTTTAAATAAGTAGGGATCCTACAGATGAGATATCTTGCAAGCACTTTCAAATGAGGTGATTTTATTATTAGTTATACTTAATTGTTTTCCCTTGTTATAAAAACCTTCTCACTAAATGTAGTAATCTGCAAATATTTGTAATGTAAAAGCAAAACACATCTATAAACAAACAAATGAAAATCTACTATCTGCTTCTCAGTCCTCATTTTCCTTAACATCTCTGTGGTATTTGACAATGTTGGCCACTCTATTCTTGGATATTCCTTCCTCTCTGACTATTGGAGATACTGCTCTTTCCTGGTTCTACTGTTCAACTGCTCCTTCTCAGGCTTCTTCATTGTTGTTGTTGAGTTGTTTCTGTCATGTTTGACTCTATTATTCCATCTGAGGTTTTTTTTTTTTTTTTTTGGCAAAGATACTGGAGTGTTTTGCTATTTCTTTCTCCAGCTTATTTCCCAGTTGAGGAAACTGAGGCAGTTGGGGTTAAGTGACTTGCCCAGGGTCACATAGATGGGAAGTGTCTGAGGCAAGATAAACTCAGGTAGATAAATCTTCCTGACTCCAGCCCCAGCACTGTACCAAATAATCTACAATACACTCACCAATTGTGGGTATCCCTTCAATTCTAAGCCCTCAATTCACTTCTCTTTCTATTCTTTCTCAATGAACTTATCAGTTCCCATAGGTTCAATTACCATCTCTGTGCCATTTACTCCAGATTACTTTCAGATCTATATATCCAGTTCTTTTTTTTTAGTCTATTTTATTTATTTATTTGCTTATTTTATTTTTAAATATTTTTCCATGTTTCCATGATTAATTTTATTTCCCTCTCTTCCTCCCTTCCCCCTCCCAGATCAACAAGCAATTCTACTGGGTTGTACAAATGTTATCACTTGATACCCATTTCCATATTATACATTTTTGCTACAGAACAGTCTTTTAAAGACTAAACCCCAAATATCATGTGTAACATGCATGATCTTAAGTGGGGTGAAGTGCCTTACAGAATTCCACAGTACTCCCAGAACTCCAGGAGAGGTGGGCAGTTGGGGCAGTTAAGAATGTGGGTATAAAAAGCAGGACACCCAACCTGGCAAACTGTCTCTTTTTATATTTCCAGTTCTAATCTCTCTCTGGAGCTCCAGTTCCTCCTCCTCCTCCTCCTCCTCATCATCATCATCACTTATTAGAAGGCGTTATCATGCCCCAAACCTATCCTTTTTCCAAGTTTCTCTATTACTCTCAAAGGCACTAGTATTCTTGTTATGCGAGTTCACAACTCTTTATCATTCTCACATGCTCATTCACCCCACAGAGCCAATTAATTGCCAAATTTTGGCATGTTTATTTCCACAATATGTCTTATACATGCCTCCTTTCTACTCATATAGCCACTGCACTCATTCAGATTCTCATCACCTCTCCTCTGGATTACTGCAGGATTTGGTCTCTCTGCTTCATGTCTTTCCCCATTCTAATTCATCTTCCATATAGCCTCCAAAGTGATTTTTCTAAAACCTGGTTATGATCATGTCACCTTCTGCTCCATAAACTCTAGTGGCTCCCCATTGCTTTAATGAACAAATATAAACCCTGCCCTCATTTGGCATTTAAATTTTTCCATAGCCTGGATCCTCTCCACCTTTCTAGCCTTCTTTTATTTTACTCCCCTGCTTGTTCTCTTCATTCTACTGGAATTGGCCAACATTCTGCTCCACAGAGTGCCTTCATGCCCCTCTATCTCTGCCACTTAAGAGTAAAGCTACAGAGTTTGTTAATATGAAAAATGATAAATGCTGGTATAAATATATAAATTTGTATTTTAATTAAAGCCATGTTGATAGATAAAATCATTAGACCACGCGCTTGTAAGCATTCAAAACTGCCGCCACCTCCATTTTGCCTCCTGTTTCCTCTCCATCGCCTACTCGCCAAAGAGAGCGCTTACTGGCCAAAGAGCCCACTCCCTCCTAATCCACGAGATTTAAGCGCTCCCCTGCGTCAAGACGTCGGAAACGGAAACCAGTTGGACCATGTTGGATCACGGGAAATGTAGTTTTATACATTTCCCAAATTACTTTTTACAATTCCCCGTGAGGTCCGGCAAAAAAAAAGGTTAGTCCTTTTTTCTTCGCTGGACCTGTAAAAATAGCAACTTCTAAATTTTCAGGAATTTTGGGGATAAAAGAAATAGATGAACAAATGGTTAAAATTAGACGCATTGACAAAAAACCAATTTGGGGGCTGTCCCCCACTGGCATAACAGTGTACAATTAAAACAATACATACAACTCAATTTCAACTCCCCATAGTTCAATCAACTGCACCCCAAAGTTCAATTTTTGGTCTTCATGGTACAGTGGAGGCTTTTCAGACATCTTCATGGTGTCTTCACCAAAACAAGTTCGTCATCTGGATTCTGGGGAGATGGCAAGATCCTTATCCTGAAATTATTCTCAAAAGAATTTAAACTTTACATTATAGATTACAAAACATACATTTTCTTCTAAGATTTTATATAATTCCCCGTGAAATTACTCCTAAAAGAGTTAAATAAATATACATATATTTTTACATTATCGAATTTTAAAAAACTTAACAGATATCCCCGTGAGGTAATTCTTAAAACACACCTTTTTTCTAAAAAAGGGTATCTCAGGTCAGGTAAGGATGACAAAATACAAAGAATAGAATTCAAGAAAAAAGATGAAAAATTAACTTATAAATGTAAAATGTGCAAAAATCTAGGGAAAATAAACTTAGACCTTTGAATGAAGGTCTAATTAAAGTGAATTCCGCAGTGTGCAATTACCCATTCAGGGCCAGGACATAAGGAAAATGTCTCTCTCTGATCTGACTTATCATCAGCTTTTTAGGGAAGTGAGCCAAATAAATAACCAATCTTAGGTGCTTTCTAGGAATCTAAGTCGAGGGGACCCACGTCCTCTAAAGTTTTAGAAAAGACTGGGACTCCAGGACTCAAACCCAATTTCCACGCCCTAAAGTATTGGCATAGAACTGCTATTTTGCAGATCTTAGTCAAGTCTCTGACCATGTGCTTTCTTTAGCACTATTAATGGCTTTCATATTCCCTTCTGGAATCAGAGAGGCATTTAAATCACAGTCCTATAGGCTCAGGTATTTGCTGTAGAATCAGAAAAAGAATAAATAATGATTATATATGTACTTCCAGTACAAGATGAGAAAAAGGAAAAATCAATTGCTCTCATTAAAAAAAAATGTTTCAAAAATCAAAAATATATATATATAGCTTAGAACTAGAAGGGTTATGTTACCCCAAAATGAGACTTTCTGTGAGAGAAAGTGGGTTTTACAAAATAACAGATTCACAATGCACATTCAAATGGAGTACCATTATTTCCAATAGCACATTTCAAAACAATAAATAATGATGTTTAAAATCATATACTTGTTACAACTTTAAACCCTTGGCAAATGCTGTTATTGCTTCCATAGAAAAAGTGATATTTAAAAAAGAAACCTTCTGGTATAATCATCCTCAGATAAGAATATACAGGAGCTCCTTGGCTTCCTGTTTTAAAAAAAATCCTGGATAGGAATGCTTCTACCCATTTAAGGCAATAATATCTCTTATAATAAAATATAGAAAAGCTTTATCCTTTAAGACAACAATTCTTAAGGATTTAAAGTAAAAGTTAAAAAGATCTCTTGTAAAATTACAAGGTAATATTTAAAGCATGGAAACTTTCAAGGTTCTTTGCAATTACCAAGGCAGAATAAATTTTTAAAAGACATGTGCTCTATAAGATGTTCATAGGTGGTACATATAACCGCATTGTTTCTGATACAGTAAGCTTTTAAGTAAATTAGGAAATATAATAACATCATAAGCAGAAACTTCATTAGCGTAAAATGATTCAGTGCAACAGGAAAATCAACGAAATAAGCAAGATTAATTTACAAAACTAATTAACAATATACAGTAAGATACAGTCTTTTAAAAACAGAATTAAAGCTCATTCAGTTCCGAGGTTTTAAAAGTTCACCCCTGATTTCAATTTAAGGTTCTTTTGATTGAGTTCTGCTGAGTTTAAGGGTTTTTTTTTCTTCTAAAAGTTCAAAGTTCTGAGCAGTTATTGGGGTGAATATTTCTCCCCTGAGTTCAGTTTTTTAATCACAAGCAAGTCTGAATAGGCCATTCGGCCCCATTAAGGGTAAATGCTAGGTCCACGTGGTGTCGGGTCATTGTAGAAAATCCCACATGTAGAGCTTGTGTGGGTGGCTAAATTAGGTCTTTAGAGAAAACACGTGGAAGGCTAGAATGCAGGCCATTACCAAACCAAGAGAGGGGGTAGCGGGGACAATACCAAATCCTAAGGAGCAGTGGTGGAGGTCTCCGAAGATCTCGGCAAAAGCGGCAGGTCATCGCTGTTGGGGCTCGGGGTTCTAGGCTGGAAGCAGTCAGGATCAGCAGCATCAGCAGCAAGAAAAGCCTCCCAGGAAAGTCACAGGGACTGGAACGATGGTGTAGGCTTGTAGTCAGGAGATCAGCAGTAGGAATGGAGATCAGCAGCAGAGAGCCAGCAAGGGCCACCAGGCCCGGGGCATTGAGCAAAATAATTAGCAGCCCAGCAGCCATTAAAGCCATTGTCTCTCTTCCCCGTGAAATAGCCTCTAGGCTGGGGAAAATCAGGAGAGGACTGGGCAAGGAAAAAAGTCGCTTCTGAGACTCTGGGTCCCAGAGCCGCATGGCTTCTTCTTAGGCTATCTAGAAAATTGAGAGTTCGAATTTCGACCTTCTGGTTCGCCAAATTGTTAATATGAAAAATGATAAATGCTGGTATAAATATATAAATTTGTATTTTAATTAAAGCCATGTTGATAGATAAAATCATTAGACCACGCGCTTGTAAGCATTCAAAACTGCCGCCACCTCCATTTTGCCTCCTGTTTCCTCTCCATCGCCTACTCGCCAAAGAGAGCGCTTACTGGCCAAAGAGCCCACTCCCTCCTAATCCACGAGATTTAAGCGCTCCCCTGCGTCAAGACGTCGGAAACGGAAACCAGTTGGACCATGTTGGATCACGGGAAATGTAGTTTTATACATTTCCCAAATTACTTTTTACAAGTTGGATAAAGTATTTATAGAAATCTGCTGAAGGCCATGCACTTGTGAAAGCATTGAGGAGCCCTTATGTCAGGTGTCTGAAGAAAGGAACAATATCAAAGTTGTGTAGAAAATCTTGAACTCTGATGGCAAAAAAAAGTGAATGAAAGTATATCAACAACCACCTATCTATCTGTAGATTCTAAAGGTAATAGATGCCCAAATTAAGGGAATTCCAATGATTATATTAGTAGGAAATAAGCAGGCTTTAACAAATTATACTCAACAATGAACAATTTCATTTAACCATGAAATATCTCAAAATTGACTGAAAGTGGATATAAGATCCTATAATGCTTATTTGTTTATTAAAATTTTTGGACTCAGCACAGTGTTTTATGTTATTATGATTTGGTATTTATTGAAATATATTAACACAGTAATAATGCTACATAATAATCATGTGATAATAAATATCCCACCTTCATCCCTAACTCTTAAATTTTCAGTGGATGAATATTGAGCACAATGTTTGTCTATTTGCGGAGGAAACAATATGTGTAACAAGAGAGTTTACCTGTAGGAGGGTTGACAATGCCCAGATGTTTGGAGGGTATTTGTAACAGGGTAGATGGGGTCAGTGATCTTTCTTCTTTCCGGAAGCAAAGATAGCTTCCAAAGGAAACATTAAAAAAAATAAAGCAAATCTTTTAGTCAGAAGACAGAAAGAATGGTAATAAAACTGATTCAAGACTATATTTTGCCTTTCTCATTTCACTGTGAAGATTTATAATCTTTCTTGATATTTAGTGGCTCCATCAGAATGTTCAAGCACTGTGTTAGGAAGACACTAAGAATGCAAAGGTACTAATAACACATGCCCTACTCATGCTCATGGTGTGAATAGCTATATATATCTCATAGCCAGGGAATGGGAATTGTCTGGGTCCAGAACCGTTGGGAAGTAAGGAGTACTTATGAGGTTTCAAGTGAAGCACAGGCTCTGGGTGCCATTCTGGGGTCAAATGGGTAGCTGAAACATGGGATGTAAGCACTGTTACAAATTCAAGATACCAGTGGAGTCTCTAGAGGTGGGTGGTGAGGGACCATATCTTGGTCCTCTCCAGATACTTAGGTACCCAATTGGACTCAAGGTTCAAGTGAGGTACTACCTCTTCTGTGAAGCCTTCCCTGATTCAATCCACCAAACCACTACTAGCTTAAAGTATTCACTTCATCCTAAAATTCTTCCAGAACAAAATGGGAGTCTCTTATTTGCCCCATCACAGTATTGCTTGTATTTTGCTTATGTCTTTATACACAGCATCCTTCGCATAGACTAAAGACTCCTTAAATGCTAGAACTGTGTTGTTTATGATCTTTGTATTCCCAGTATCTAAAACAATGCCTTATACATAGCAAGTGCTTAATAGATGTTAATTGAATCATTGAATATCAGGAATGAATGGGTGATTTTTCATGGTTACCTGGGTATGTAAGAAAGGAAAAAGGTAGCCTTGGATCATTTCTACCACTGTTTTTTCTCCTTTCCAACTAAAATATACATATTTTTAATGTCTACAAGTTATTTATCTTTTATCTTTCCTTTGAAGATTTTCTGCTTTACCCCTCCCTAACCACTTTCTTCCCCTGCTGATTACCATCACACCTGGAAGGGCATGTGCTTTCTTAAGAATGTTGAACTTGGATAAAATTAACTCACATTTTGGTAAACTAGCCTCTGATCTGTGTCCTCTTACACAATTTTTTCTTTGAGGTACCAAAAAGGCCTTTCGTTCCCATCTAAATATATTTATATTTCACTTTCTCCTTGTTCTTTAATATAGATATTCCTGAAAAACTATAAATTGAATTTCCATCAGTAGCAATTTTGAGGGAAAAGCTGAAGTAAATACTGAGATCAGGAAAGTCTGTATGTATTGCATAGCTCTTGAGGTGTGCCTTGAAAGCAGCTAAGGATTCTAAAATATGGAGATGAGGGAGGGGTCCATTCCAGGTATGGCAAAAGATTAAGCATCATGCATAAAGAATAGTAAAAAAAAGATCAATTTGGCTTGATAGTAGTTTGAATAGAAAGTATCTGTGTAACATAAGGCAAAAAAAGTAGGTTAGGATCAGGTTGTGAAGATGCTAAATCAATGCTTATTTTAAATGCTAAATCAAGCTTATTTAATCTGTGAGGTAATAGGGAGCCTCTGCCATTTACTGAGGGAAGGAGGGACCAATGGCAAAGTTAGATCTAAGTTTAAGGAAAATTACTTTGGTAGCTGTGTTGAGTCATGTTTATTGAATTTGCAGATGACATTGTAAGGTGGTAGTGGTGTCATGCAAGTATGTATATATGCATGTTTATGACTCTGTGTGTGTTATCCATATAGATTATATGTATCCATGTGGGGCTGTCTAGATGGACTCACAAGGAGGCATGAAGAGAGACCTTTAGAGTCTCTTCTACCCATTCTTAACCAAGGGACACTTTGATTACTTCCAAGAGGAAAAGTAGTAGGTTAGGGCCATTAGGGTATTCAATTGGCTCTTCTCATAAAGGGGATATTGGAGTAGAATTATTTATTCTTCCCCTCCCCCATATTGTTAGTCTAAAGGAAATACTTTTAGGTTCAAGGCACTCTCCAGATTGCTATCTCTTAGCAAGGAAAGAATGCCTCAAGCTTTATATCCAAAGGCTTGACTCCCTTCTTAAGAAATTCTAGTTACAAAAGACTGAACATAATAAATAATGAATAAACATATTTATCAAAAACTAACACAAAAATTTTTTAATGCTAAGAAATAAATTGCTCTATCAAACTCCTTTTATGGGACAAATATAGTTCAAATCAGGGAAGGACAAAATAAAGAACAAGAATTATATCCCAATGTCACTAATGCATATGTTTTAAAAATCCAAATAAAATTCTATAAAAAAATCTAGCACAATGTATCCAAGATATCATTCATTATGACCACATTGGAGTTATATTAGCAATGCAAGGATGATTCAATATTAGGAAAATTATGAACAAAATCATAATAAAATAAAACAATGTATATCTCAATCAATGGATAAAAAATCATTAACAAAGTACAATGCTCATTGCACTAAAAATACTATAAAGTATAATTATAGAAGAGTTTTGAAAATAAATTATTTTAAAAACTAACTAAAATATAAAGTGTGAATTACATGCAATAATACAGTAGAAAATTTCCCCAAAACTATAAAAGCAAGAATGCTCCCAATCACCACTGTTATTTAATATAATTCTAAAAATGCTAGCAAGATAAGACCAAAAAATTATAGGCAAAAAGAGAAACAAAAGAAATGAAATTATACTTATCTGCTGCTGAAATTATGGTTTACTTACATAAAAAGAAACTCTTTGTTCTCTTTGAGTTTGCACTTGTGAAAAGGAATCCTTTATTCTCTTTGCCTAGTTGGAGTTAACACTTTGGTTAAAAATAACTTTGAATCAACACAAGCTTGAACTAGGTGGAGGAGCTCACAAACCACTTAGTAAATTCACTCTCCTCCTAGTGCTAGGTGAGAAGCCAGCAAGATACTTGCAGAGTTCCATCCTTTTTTCTAACTCCCTCAGAAACTTGTTCACACCCTCAGCCAGAAGGTGTGAACTAGTTCCCACAAACACTGCCCTCTGGGCAGTGCTAGACAATTTGGAAGCTGTGATTGGCCCCTGCCAAGAGGGGAGGTGACAAGAAGCCACTATAAAAGGCCCTGAATTTCTGAGGATAAAAAAAGTCAACTCCAAGAAGAGAGTTGCCTCAAGTAAGGAAGTCGGTTTCAAGAAGAAGGTTGGCCTGAAGAGTCCCCTGGAGCTCAAGTCATTGTCTTGACCTGCCTCTTAGAGGGAACTCGAGTGAGTGGATAGCTGGCTTTCCCTTCCTGTCTTCTGGAGAGAGTTTAACTCCAGTTGAAAGTTAACAAGTCCTGGCTGAGTCAAGCACTGGAATAATATTTAGTTAGATAAGTTGATGTCTTCTCTCTGCTTTTCACTCTTTCCACCTCTTTTGTAAATAAAAGATTTATAATTTTCATATATTTAGCCAAATCATTAATTTTAACACTTACACTTAGAAAATCCTAGGGAATAAATATTAGGTTATTGAGATAAAATGATGACAATAATGAGAGATAATCATGAATAACAATAATAACTTTGTAATTCATAATAATGAATAGCAATACCTATACCTAACATTATATAGCAAAATAACCTCCATGTGAATACATGACTTAGACAAGGAAGAAATTACCTGTAATCTTCAGACAAAGGAAAGGTTCATAGCCAAATAAGAGTCAGAGATGATCATAGAAGGTAAAATGGGCAATTTGATATGTAAAGTTAAAAAGACCTTATACAAACAAAACCAAAGCAATTAGGATTAGAAAAGAAGTAAAGGGGAGAAAATATTTGCAAAAAATTCCTCTGGTATAGGTAGTATTTCTCAGATAAAAAGGGAACAGATTTTAAGATTAAGAGCCATTCCAGGCTGAAGAAATTGTGATATATGATGGTGATGGAATAATATTGTGCTATAAGGAATGATTAACTGCTTGATTTCTATAAGAACTAGAAAGACCTCCATGAACTGATGTGGAGTGAAATAAGCAGAACCAGGTGAAAATTATACACAGAAACATTGTGGGATGATCAAAGCAATGCAATGATCCAGGATAATTCTGTGGGAGGTATGAGAAAGGATGCTATCCACATTGAGAGAAAGAATTGTGGGAGTAGAAATCCAAAAGAAAATAAATGATTTACCAGTTGTTATATGAATATATGATATGGGGTTTTGATTTTTAAATATTACTCTGTTACAAAAATGAATAATATGGACATAGCATTTTGAATGATAATGTATATATAACCCAGTAAAGTTGCTTGTCAGCTCTAGGAGAGAGGAGGGAAGAGGAGAGAGAGACAACAAGAATCATGTAACCATGGAAAATGGGGAAAAAATTAAGAGTCATTCCCCAAGTGACAAATGGTCAAAGTATGTGAATGGGCAATTTCCAGAGGAAGAAATCCCAGTTAGATATATTTGAAAATGCTCTAAAGCAGTGATGGGCAAACATTTTAAAGAGGGGGCCAAAGGAAAGGAAATGCTCATCTTTCAGTCTGTTTCTAAGGCAACTCTCTAGAAGTTTCATTGAATTGTATCCTACTCATTGTATTTGTCAGATTAGGAATGTCAGCTGGATAGAACATTTCAGGGGGCTGCATCTGGCCCTCGGGCCATAGTTTGCCCATCACTGGTCTAAAGTACTAATAAGTAGAGAAATGTGCATTAAAATGACTTCGAGGTTCCACCTCACATCATAAACATTTACAAAGTTGACAAAAAAAATGACAAATGCTGGAAAGGTATTTGGAAAAGGAGTAGATTAATATACTAGTAGTGACGCTGTAAATTAGTTTGAGCCATTCTGGAAAGCAATTTACAGCTATGCCCCAAAAGCTACTAAACTGTACATACTCTATAACCGAGAAATATAACTGAGTGTATAGTCCGAAGAGATAAAAGGAGGAAAGGACCCATGTGTATAAAAATATTTCTTACAACTCTTTTTGTTGTGACAAAAAACAAGAAACTGAAGGGATACCCTTAAATTGGGGAATGACTGAACAAATTATACCATGTGGATGTGATAGAATATTATTGTGCTGACAGAAATGATGAAGAGGATAGTCTCAGAGAAATCTGGGTACACCTGTATGAATTGATGCAAAATGAAATGGGCAGACCAGAACAATTTATAGAAAAACAACTATATTGTAAAGACAAACAACTTTGAAAGATTTAGGAGCTCTGATAAATGAAGAGACCAACCCTGATTCCAAAAAACTCATGGTGAAATATTCTATCCATCTCCTGTTGATAGATGGTGAACTCAGAGTGAAGGAAGAAACTTTTTTTTGGACATAGAAAATGCCAACATTTGTTTTGTTGGACCATACTGATTGTAATAGGGTTTGTTTTTCTGGTTTTCTCAAAATAGGTAGGAGAAAAGGCAGGAATCTCAGACAGGCAGACTTTCATCAATTGAAAAAATATGGGTTAAATTTTTAAAAGTCAAAATAAAAAATAAAGATTTTTTTATAGAATGATAGTCAATATTTATTGATCATTATACCCAGGTAATAATCTCTTAATATACAAATGCAGGTGTATTTTAGGAATTATTTCTTTTTTGGAGGAAAAGTGGAGTTTATCTTTAATTTTTTGCTGAAAGCAATTACATTATATTTAATGAAGAATCAGCACCATACTTCCCCTACAATGTGTAGGCCACCAGAAAATGCAACTTGCAAACAATTTTGTTCTGTTTTCATATCTTAACTATATCTCTGGAGCCTATAACAAACATGTCTCTAGCCACCCTGTGCCTGTTATTTTCATACCTTCTATAGCTATAGTCTTTTTTTTTTTAAACCCTTACCTTCCATCTTGGAGTCAATACTGTGTATTGGCTCCAAGGCAGAAGGGTGGTAAGGGTAGGCAATGGGGGTCAAGTGACTTGCCCAGGGTCACAAAGCTGGGAAGTGTCTGAGGTCAGATTTGAACCTAGCACCTCCCGTCTCTAGGCCTGGCTCTCAATCCACTGAGCTACCCAGCTGCCCCCTTATAGCTATAGTCTTTTAAATAAATACCTCATTTGTCTTTTCTTTTGGAGTCAAAATAAATTCAGTTGATTTAACACTTTTGTGGGGAGGGCATTAGAATGGAGGCCCAGGCTTCTAATTTCATTGGTGAACTATCTCTACTAATGATAATCATAAATTAAGTTCTTCCTCATAAATTAAAGTCTTTGGATTTGCTTTGGGAACACTGAAAGATTTAGTGATTTTTTTTGCCAGTCGCACAGTTATCATAGAGGGAAGATTTGAACTTGGATCTTGGTGACTCCTAGCTAGTTCTTTTTCTAGCACATCACTCTGTCTTTGTACTAGGTGTCTATTTTGTGCCAGGCAAACTGGGGATAGGGACAAGGCGAAAGGATTCCCATTTCCATTAGGACTGGCACAGAATAGACTCTTTATAAATATTGGTTGATTTGGATGTTTGTTAATCAAGCATCAGTAGGAAATATCACATCTCTGAGGTCAAAATCACTGTGAGCTCAAGACATTCAGGCTAGATAATCCCACAAATCTCTTTTACCAACTACAGACAGCCTAAAACAATAATGATGCCTCTTTGCCAAGTCCAAGGTTTCACATTTGGGTTTCCCATGTTGGTGGCTATCCAGCAACAGGGCCATTGCCTGAAGAGTTGGAGCAAGCAGAGACAGCTGGGGCTGTTCCACAATGAGAGGCTTTGTTAGGTCAGCTCTCCACTGGGTCCTTAAGGCTAATGTGATTATGCAAATCATGCCCTTACTCCCACAGCTCTACCATCTCCCTCACAAATGGAGAGGTTGTCCCATTTCATTCTGTGTGAGCCAGGCCTATTTACTGGGAGGTATCGCTCTAACTCATGGGGGAAATGGACCACAAAAAGCCATTCACCATTGGCACTTCACTGTGCCAGGGCACTCCTAGACAAAATCTGGCCCACTGAGTCTTTCACAATGTGACCAGCTGCCATTTTTCAACTTACGCATGGCCTCAACTAATGGAAAAACAGTTGAAAAACAGCTTCCTAACTCTGTGTTTCTCCACCACTATTTCAGATCATACAGTGCATTGGAGTGAATTCAGCATTGTCTCATGGCAAACCAGGATTCCAATAACTTGACTTATTCACAATTTACCTTTCCAGTTTTCTTTCATCTCCTACACACTTTCTCCAGTCAAAAGATCACATGGGATCAAAGATATAGAAGCTAGAAGGGACCTCACAGAAGACTGAGCCCAACCCATCTCATTTTCCCAATGAGAAAATTGAAGAATATAGAGATTAAGAGACTTGCCCAAGTTCACACGGGTAGTATGCTTCCAAGGCAAGACTCTAGTCAATCTGGCTTGTTGGCCATTCCTCTTTGAAGATATCCTATGCTATACCTCTAAGTGTCTGCATAAGCTGATCCCCATATCTGGAAAGCTATCTCCTCACTTTCATCTCTAAGAATCCCAAAATTTTTATTGAATTGAATTTAAATGAAAATGATTTTCTAGTGTATGATGGGCAAGTCATTTAACCCAGTTGCCTAGTCCTTACTGTTCTTCTGCTTTGGAACCAGTACTATCGATTCTAAGACACAATGTAAGGGTTTAAAATAGAAAAAAAATGATAAAGGAGAAATGCATTTGATCTTTCAGTCTTTGGTTTTAGAAATTTATACGTTGTGAAACAGAATGGAGTTATTCTGAAGTTTTTAATAGATCAAACTTAATTTACTTATTTTGGGGATGGAAGCAAGTTCCACACTCTTCCTATCTCAAGGTTTGAATGACTCTATGACAACTTATTGGCTATTTTTCCTCCCTAAGAAACTCAATATCTTTTCCTAGTAACTTAAATATAATTTGCAATTAAACAAAAAAATTCTGAAAGAAATCCCCATTATAAAACACCCTACTTATGTTAACTTTAACGTACTGCCTTTCTCTCCTTCTTCCTCTCCACTTGAATCCCTGACTTCCTACCTCCCCAAAAACCCCTCCAAGTGAAAGTGGAAGAATGGACATGGAGAACTGCCTCCCCCACCCAATTTGGGGCTTAGTTTGAAACCTCTGATGCCAACAGAGGAGACCTTTGCCCTACCCTGCCCATGATCTATTTACCTGTCTAGTGTGTATCTTCTAATCCATCAGTTCTTGAATTCCACATGTCTAATCTCAGTCCTAAGTATTGAACATCCTCTCTTGTCTGTATCCATGTTTGAATCCTCCATGTCTATCCCTTGCATGTTTCTTCTCTCAGTTCTGTTAAGGTACCTGCATGTCCTTCCTTGTACTCTTCCCTTTTCTGGCTGCAGCCCCTATATGTCCTTGAACCCTGTGTGGATGGGTCTCCTTTCCTGCTTCCCCCCCTCCTTTTCCCATATTTAGAGGCTAATTCATATTATGTAAAAATCACTTTAAGTAGAGGTTTGTAGAACGATCCACTTTGATTGATCAAGAACTGTCCATAAAAACTAAGCCAAATTTATAAGAATTCAAACCATTCTACTATTCAATAAGAATTATTTGACAAAGCACTATTTGATAAAAATTGCCAGGAAAATTAGAAATCAGTATAGCAGAAACTAGATATATACCAACATCTCACAACATATACCAAGATAAAATCAAAATGAATACATGATTTAGAAATAAAGGGTGATATCATAAACAAATTAAGGATACAAAAAATAGTATAGCTGTCAGACCTGTGGATAAGGGAAGAATTTATAATCAAACAAGACTCAGAGAACATTAAAAGATATAAAATAGATGACTGACTCCATTAAATAAAAACGAGTTTGCACAAACAAAGCCAATGCAACCAAGATTAGAAGGGAAATAAGAAACTGGGAGGAAAATTTATAACAAGCATTTCTGACAAAGACCTCATTTCTCAAATATATAGAGAACTAAGTGAAATTTATAAGAGTACAAGTCATTCTTCAATAGATAAATGGTCAAAAGATATGAACAGGTAGTTTTCAGATGAAGAAATTTAAACTCTCTATTTACATGAAAATATGCTCCAAATTACTATTTATTAGAGAAATGCAAATTAAAACAACTCTAAGGTATCACCTCACCCCCATCAGATTGTCTAATATAATAAAAAAAGGAAAATGATAAATATTGGAAGAGATCAGAGAAAATTGGGACACTAATGCACTGTTAGTGGAATTGTAAATTGATACAACCATTCTGGAGAACAACTTGGAACCATGCCCAAGGGGCCATAAATTGTGTATACCCTTTGACCCAGAATACCTCTATTAGGTCTATATCCTAAAGAGATCCGGAAAAGGACCTACTTGTACAAAGATATTTTTAAGATTTCTTTTTGTAGTAGCAAAGAATTGGAAACTGAAGAGATGTCCATCAACTAGAGTTGTGGTATGTGATTGTAATGGAATACTATTGTGCTATAAAAATTATGAATAGGGGTTCCAGGTTAAGATGGCAGCAGAGTAAAAAGCAGCTCTTAACCTCTCCTGACCGAAACACACAGGACTCCTCAAGGAGACATAAAAACAAGTCCAGACGAACAGAGGGACCCCACAACAGGGTGCAGCATGGAAGGTACGTGGAATCAGGACATTTCCATGCTATAAAGGGGTGAAACAGCTCTCACTAAATCGTGGGCTGAGCAAACCCCCCCCTCCACACACACCACCTATAGCGCCAAAGCCAGCTAAAAAGAAATAGAGCAAGTTTGGGGCACCCATCGAGTCATTGGCAGTTCCAGGGCCTATTCCTGAGAGCAGCAACACTTAGGACCCCAAAAAGCTAAAGAACGTGCACGGACTTTGAGCTCAGACACAGAGCACAGGTGCGGGCGGAGGCGCGGGTGGAGACGGACACAGGCACGAGCAAAGTCTCTGAAACCCTGAGTGGGGAACAAGTGCAGACGGGTATACGACTGTGGAAGCAGTGCCCTGAGACTTGTAAAGGAACCTCTGGCAGAGGATCAAGCAAGGGGGTCCACCAGGGGCTTGACCTTGAGAAAAACCAGACCTCAGACCTCAGAACCCAAAAGACCGCAGACAGACCCTGAGCTCAAGGATAAAGCTGAGAAGCTGCTGGGCTAACAATGGCTACCCAGAATCAGGAAGTTCAGAAGAGAAAGATTAACAACAAGAAAAAGAAATCTTTAACACTCGACAACTTTTACACAGAGAAAATCTAGGCAACCGAGCAAACAGAGGAGGAGAACAAACAAGCATCCTAACCCTTCCAAAATAAGGAAAACTGGTCACAAGCTCTTGAAGAGTTCAAAACTGAGATGATGAGAAAGTTGGAAAAGATTGGTTAGAGAAATGGGAAATAGCTCAAAAGGAAATCAGGCAAGAAAATAACAGTTTAAAAGGCAGAATTTTGCAATTGGAAAGTGAGGCTCAGAAATCAAATGAACTGATAAGCAAATTGAACTCCAGAAATGACCAGATTGAAAAGGAAAACCAAAAGATTATAGCCGAAAACCAGTCCCTCAAGGCTAGAATTGAGCAATTAGAAGCTAATGATCTCTCAAGACGACAAGAACAAATAAAACAAAGTCAAAAGACTGAAAAAATAGAAGAAAACATGAAATATCTCAATGAGAAAGTGACAGACCAAGAAAACCGGTCTAGAAGAGACAATTTGAGAATCATTGGTTTTCCAGAAAAACCAGAAATTAATAGAAACCTGGACTCCATACTAACAGAAATAATTCAGCAAAATTGCCCTGAAGTCCTACAAGAGGGCAACATAGACATTGAAAGGATCCATAGAACACCCACTACATTCGATCAAGAAAGGAAAACACCAAGAAATATTGCAAAATTCAAGAGTTTCCAAGCAAAAGAAAAAATCTTACAAGAAGCCAGAAAGAAACAATTCAAATATCAAGGAGCACCAATCAGGATCACACAGGATCTGGCAGCCTCAACGCTAAAAGACCACAAGGCATGGAATACAATATTCAGAAAGGCAAGAGAGCTGGGCCTGCAACCACGGATCAACTACCCATCAAAACTGACTATATATTTCCAGGGGAAAGTATGGGCATTCAACAAAATTGAAGAATTCCAGGTATTTGCACAGAAAAGACC